>NC_081350.1:69724049-69770144 GCF_029784015.1 Lycium ferocissimum | reverse complement strand
TACCCGGCGGCTTCGGCCAAAAGATCTTAAATTGGGGACTTTTCCCCGGGCTCATACGCCGATCCCCCGGCCCTCGTGGGGAGGGGTGAAAAAATCATCATATACTTTACATATAACGTGCCCCGGCCCCAGGAGGGCGCGGTCAATAAAAGGAGTGGAGTTGTGCACGAATACATGCACGGCCCCGGACGCGGTGGGGAGTAATAACATCTCGCACGAGCGAGTAGTGAGAAACTATATGATATAAATCAACTTTTAAGACACAATGGATAAGTAGACGAGGCAACGCCGAGTATCAAACGAAAGTCATGTTAAACCCGTTCTAAATGCCGTTAGGACTACGTTAAATAAAATCTCGTGGATCGTAAACATGTATCAAATGTTAATCCGGCCCTCCTATGAAAGTTACGAGCTTATTCATTATAGAATTGTCTACGAACATATTATAGCAATCCGAGACCATATATGAATGTTACGGTATATTTACATCATAGACCTTAGGGAATAGGATCTCTTTATGCAACATATGCTATCCAATCATACAAAAGACTCAAGGACGATAGCTCGACCATATTAAGGATGCCACATAAGAAGTGAATAAGAATCAAACATGCTCTAACTAAGAAACGGAGTTACCCCAAGGCTTATATCATGTCATATCTTACTTACGTCTAAGGCATGCCAAAAGAAAGAAGGGTAAGCTTTACATACCTCGTTCCACTTTTATTAGCTACGCTTATTCATCCAAGATCGTAAGCCTACACTTAAAAGGATTCACACTATCGTTAGACTTTATCGCACACTTGTTCCAAATTTCAAATCAAACTACTATATATTCTCGCCGAAAAATCTAAAGATCTCTCCGTTTATATGCCTAGCCCAAAATTACAATTTAGCAACCAATCAACAACAACAATAATACCAACATCAACAACACTATTATTCATACCAACATATTCCATAAAACATCCCGCACGACGTTTTTCAACATACCACAACAATATGCACTTCTTCCGTCCCAATCAAGGAGTATAATCTCATCAACACTCCAACAATGTTAGATACCATTTTTATATGCGTAAATCAGTCCATCCGCACGGCCACAACACATTCAAAATAGCCCATAAACCCAACAACTACAATACAACACTCTATGACCTTTTCTCCATAACTAGTTTCATTTTCAAGGCTTGCTAGACCTTCAAATAAACTCAACATAAAAGATGGGATAAATAAAATACCTTATACTTGAAGAAACTCAGCCACATCAACTTTCTCCAATGCCAAACTTAAGTAGAAGCAAGAACAATTACCTTTCACGGACTAGTTTGGCGTAATCTTGTTAAATTCCTGATTTATCGGACTATAATATTTGGGAGATGTTTTGAAAGGCTTCTAGGACTCTTTGGAATGTTAATATGCTGAAAAAAGGACCGATGGGGTATTTATATTCCCCCTAGGTCGGTTCCACCGACTTATTCACGTGGGGCCCGCGGAACCATTTGGGCACTCAGGTCTTGCTCTTAAAATGGCCATAACTCTTGATTCCCACATCGTGTGAGGGCCCACAACCTATGGTTGGAAAGCTCGTTCAATTATCTACAAATTTCATGTTTTGTGTTTTTCCAGATTCCAAACTTATAATACCGTTTTTGCCCCTCCAAGTCTGATCATCCGAAAATGTTTCCTTAAATCGTTCTTTTAGAGGGCTTATGCCCATATTCGGCTTATGGGTCCTTCTTAGGACTTGATCAACTTTCCATGTACCACTTGTATCACTTTTAATATATCCTTTACAAAATCCCGACATGTGGGCCCCACCTTAACTCATGGTTTCGAGGGCTATCATCGAGTGATCATGTTAGCGATTTATCCATACACTCTCCAAATGTCATATATATGTTCTTATGCTCGATAACATAATCTTCATCCATAATCCTTGTGTAACTCCTCGTTTCCCTCATACTACTAAGCCGTCCACAGCCTTGATAACGCGAAATTTTCCAAGGTGTAACATCCTTCCCCACCCGAAACATTCGTGCTCGAATGTTAAACTAGTCTTATAGGGTCTTATAGGCACTTCGGGGGAGTTCCTTGTATAGCTACCACGTACAGTTTATTTATCAATCAACATAACCACTCAAGGAATTTAGATTACCTGTAGGCATAGGAAATTGTTATATCCCGTACTTTTGCATATTCGGGAAATTTGAAAATAATTGTGACTTGTAAGAATAAGGCAATATTTTGATTTTGGACAATATGTATGTTGTTGTTCTTGAAAAATATGAATGTGAAATATTGAGGAAGGCCAGGGCAAAATTGAAATTTTGGAAATTAGTTTCAATTACAAAATGAGAGCTACAATCAATTGGGCCAAAGGAACAAAGGAAGAAAAATTTGGCCCAAAATGGTAGAGGGTGGCCGGCCATGTGGCTAGCCCAAGCCCAAGTAAATTCATCCATGTGATGAATTAACAAAGAGGACCATTAAGTTGTCAAAAATACATAGAAGTTTCAAGAAAATAAGAGAAGGAGAATAACAAAAGAAAGAAGAGCAAAAGAGCATAGGCATTCGGCCATAGCTCCAAATTTTTGTCCCTCAAAATCTTGTTCCAAAAATTCTTTTCTTGTTGTATTCTCACTAATTCAAGGGTCCTCTACAACTTAGTGTAGTTGTTTTGGAAGATTGAACACTTGTTTCATCAATTCAACACTTTGGTTAAGTGAAGAAGTTAGAAGAAAAAGGTAAGAATTCATCCCTTTTATTTATGTTATGAAGGTTTGTTCGTGTTGTAGTATATGGAAATGAGTAGAATATATAGAAATAAGGAAGTTTGCAAAGTGAGTGTGCATGTGTGCATGTGGCCGTGTGTGTATGCATTGTTGTATAAATAATATGAGTTGAATTTTATGTTGTAATCTAGTTGTGGTTATGGTGGGATTCATATTGGAAGTGGAAGTTGAATGAATTTGGTTGAAGTTGAAAATATAGGGTATGGCCGTGTGGTGCATGGAAATAGAAGGGGAATGAATTAATTTTGTTTAATGTGTTAGTTGTGTTGTTGTGACCCTTATAATGCAAATGAAAGTAAAATGGTTTAAGTTGGCATTGGAATGGAATGTAGAAAGATTTTGTCATTTTAGTATGATTTTATGATATTATGGAAATGAAGTTTTCAAGGTGCAAATTATGATTATGGTTGATGCAATAGGAAGATGAAAATGTGTTGTGAATATGTATGTTGAAGATTAGAAGTTTCGGATGAATTATGGTTTTGGTGGGAAAATTTGTATATTTTGTATATTTTGTATATTTTGTGAATATTTTGTAAGAATGATATGAAATGATTTTGAATTGTATTGGAGTGATCTCGATTAGTAAATGAATATGAGAATGTTGGTATTGAATTGAAAATGTGAAGCGGGAATGAAAGCTATTGCACTATGTTGGAAAGAAGACTAGTTATGCTATATTGTGTCGTGAAATGGTTGTTGGTGTTGTTGTTGAATTATTTTGGCCGAGTTGAATTCTCGGGGTGTCGTATTTGTAGGGGAGGTGCTGCCGAAATTTCGGTAGACAAGTACTAAGTCAAGATTGAATGCTAAAAGCCTCGTAGTTAACATTTGGTAAACGTGACCATTTGTAGGTTTTGGGCGGAACGGGATTTGAGTTTGGACGAGCCTAAGGCGCAACTAAGGTATGTAAAGCCATCCCTTTCTTCTCTTGGCATGTCCTAGGTGTACTAGGTTTGGATTTGAGCCTCGGGGGTTATTCTACTCATAGAAATCCGAGTCTGATTTTAGGTACTATTCATTCAATGTAATTGAATTATAATTCTTGTGTTTTGTTGGAAAACTATCCGAACGTCCATAAATTGCACAAATGCGATAGGATCGTCTTGAAATTTACATGAATGACTCCATAGAGTCTAAGGTTCGTAATTTATGTCCGCCACCTCGATTTGACCCGAGGTGGGCCCACAATTCCCGAGACTTCCCTTGTTTGATCTATTTGACTCATTTCCGTACGATAATTAAAGGAAACTCTTGGTTATTGTTCCGACTACTAAGCGATAGTTGTTTGAACTATTCCATTGAGAACCATGAAATATTTTAACATATCCCAACGGTTTCAAAGAGTTTGCTTCGACGTAATCCGTTGGAACATCCAAGAAGGTACGTATCACGATTGTCGTCTTATTTCTCTCCTAAATGACTTATTGCTCGCACTGACTTATGAAATGTACTTTGGGGTAATTCTGCTCTTTAGTTTCGAGTTTGATATGTTTTCATGGGCCCTCTCTGATATGAATAGTCCGGCACAAATATTCTGATATAAATACTCTGATATGAGTGGCCCGATACGAATATTTGGTACAGGTACCTTGGTATAAGCATCGTGATATAAGTATTCGATGGATATTTGACATACGTATTTTGATACGGCACTCCGATATGAATGTTTGACATAAATATTCGTTACAAGTAATACGGATTTGACTATTCCGAAATAAACACTCCGGCATGCAAGTAGTTCGATATGAGTACTCCCGATCCCGATATAAGTATTTTGATATGAATATTTTGGGATAAGCATTCCGATATACGCGCTTTCGATGTGAATATTCCCGAGGTGGTTTGATATAAGGAATTTGTTAAGAGTAATCATATAAATATTTCGATAAAAGTATTTTACTATAAGTATTATAATATAAGCACTTTGATATAAGTATTCTGACATAAGTATTTTGATACAAGCATTCTGATACAAATATTTTGATACAAGAATATTGACATAAATATTCTGATATAAGTCTTCTGATATAAGCATTCCGATTAAGTAATCTTTTACGAATATTCTGACAGTACGTTCGATCATTCCATAGAGTCTTGATTTATGCGCATTTAGTTTCTTACTACTCTGCTCGTGCACATGTTATGATCTCCTTTACCGGATCCCGGGCCGGTATGTATCGTGCGGTTGGTTCGCCGAGCCCCTTTGTCTGAGGGCCGGGTTCCACACATAAATTCTGAAGTACGGGGTGTTCGGTTCCGGGTACTGTGGTATATGTCCGTCCCCGGTTACCGTGTATATGGAGTATGATATGTCCGTCTCCGGAGTACCGTGGTATATGTCCGTCTCCGGAGTACGGTGGTCGGTTCCGGAGTACTGTGGTATATGTCCGTCTCCGGTTACCGTGTGCGGTTCTGGGGTACTGTGGTATATGTCCGTCCCCAGCCACCGTGTATATGGATTATGATGTGACGGCTCCCCGGTTCTCGTGGTATATGTCCCGGCTCCCCGGGTACCGTGTCTATGTTATGATATGTCCGGTTTCCCGGCGTGGTATACGTCCCTAGGCACCGAGCCTATGTTATGATATGTTATGGCGCTAGAGACGGGAGTGGCGACCATGTTCCTGTGCCTCGTATGTGACTCTGATTTGCATCACTTAAAATCTGAAAGTAGGCATTTTGATATTCTGATAAGGTACGCATTTTTTGTACTTCTGACTCCGATCATGAATCAGTATGTCAAACTTCTGCACCTTTGATTTTGATAAGGCTCTTTCCGCTATACCTCTGTATGTCTGATTCTGATTATGATTTGATGACTATACTTCTGTACATCTAGATTGTTTATGATTCTGTTTTTGGCGTATTTCCGACTTTACATACTCGGCACATTTTTCGTGCGACCCCTTTCTTTGGGGTCGTGCTTCATGCCACGCGTGTCTAGACGCGTGCTGAGGTGATTGGTCGGCCTAGGATATCTCGTTCGGGCGTTTCGGAGAGCTCCTTTGATCCGAGCCCACATTTTTGGTACAAATCTTTTAGTTATACATGTCTTTGTGTTTATGACTATTCCGGGGTACGGCGCCCCCCCGTCCCATCATATGATTCTCGTTGTCCGTATTAGAGGCCTCGTAGACATATATGTGGGTCGCGGGTTGCCATTGTTCGGTTATGTCCGTGGTTTGTCCGACGGCTCACCCATTTGGTTTTTATATATATATATATATGATTATGTCCCGGTATGATATGTACGATATTTGCGATCGCTTCAGATTAATATTCATATAAGTTAGCAATGTTGGGCATGAATAAGATATGATTATGTCGATTCAAGAAGTAGGTGCGTACGGGTGTCCGAAGGACACCGGCCGACTCACGGGTCGGGTCGTGACAAATAGTAGGGATACTTATTCTTCATCTCCTATTCGGCTTCCTGAAATCATCTCCTCCTCGTTATTGTTCCGCCACAATACCTTAACTAAGTCACGTTTTTAGTACCCAACTTTCTCGTCCGACGATCCGGTAGCTACATGGGTTTTCCTCGTACGCTAACTCCTCGCTACTCCGGACATCATCCACGAGAGAATACCCTAGAAGAGTCATACTTCCGCGAGTGCGAGGTAAGTTTATCATGAAGTCCATATTCTAGAATCTTCACCATGTATTTCTTCTCGACTAATTTAAAAGACCTTAGTCGTCACTCTACCTTTTGCTCTTAGTCTCTATCTTTGGAGTTAGTTATCAAGTAGCAATGAAGTCCCCTCATATAGTAACTCTACATAGCCGCTCCCTGCTTTAACTATCATCAGCTGGTATGATTCTGAAAGAATTTGACATATAAATTCACCCTCTTTTAGTAACCACTAGTTCTGATCATCTTGCTTAAATCATCTTGTAATCCCCTTTACTCAACTTGTAACATTCTAGGCACATTATCTCGTGTCATTTATTTATCTTTAATTCAAACTCTCCTATTGTCCCTTTGCTCAGATCTTGCTCTCAACTTTCCTGTCATACACTATGTTGCAATCTTTACAAGAATATGCGAAAGTGCTCCAGTTAGCCCAAGAAATACCTTAGCGTGGCTTCACTAATCCTTATGTGTTACTTTGTCTTCGCCTCTCTTATCTTACAACCGGTATCGGGATAGATCTGTGGTCCAACCATAGCCATGTCCTGTTTGCCCTCAATACTAATTCTGTCTCGGTAATTTAGCTTAAACCACCTTTACATCTTTCCTTAATGCACCCAGAATATTATAACCGTACTGTTATTACTGAATCCAAACTTTCCTCATTAAGTATTCGCTTGGTCTCCTCCCTAGCATATAAATATTCATAGGTAACATAACTACTCTTGTACGACTTGTATAAAGTATATTCAATCTTAGTCACGGTCTTTCCTTCTCCTGGTTCATTCTACTTCACATATCCCCTCCGTACCAACATTCGCCTGTAGCCTATCTTGTCATACTCTTTTCCCCTCCTTTATTCGCTCCTTTGATTTTCTCACTTCCTACTATAGGAGGTTTTCTATCTTTCTCCCTTACTACTTATAGGTCGCAGTATCATTAGCGAACAACTCTATTGCCCACCTCTTAGCTTCTAATCAGCATAGCAGTATTATCTTTCACAATATATCTTTAAGTTACTCGTTACCATTCTCTTGTCATATTCTCTCCTTTTTATAAGCACCTACTTTCCAATGCCATATCATTCATGGCCTTTACAAATGATTCCCAGCACTATCTCAACTACCATCCTAACTTCTACCCCTTTATTGCTGGCTTTTAGATCTTACTAACTTGTCTCAAAGACGGAATCTTACCTGTAGCCCAAGCATCCGTATCGAATATATTGTAGTGTCGATTGTCCCATCTTACACTTGCATCTCTCGCACCCGCTTCCCCCCTTAAGGGTGTACTTACACTATTACCCGATTATACTTTGCCCTATGTCCGTATTTTCAATCTCAATTAGGCGGCACTTTTATTCCGACATTTTGATCCCCTTTCCTTCCACCTACTCACTTTCTTTCTTTTCCAAATACCATTGTATTAGCACTTTCCAAGCTTAACCTGTAGTGAAAACAGCATCAGCTTGCCTTGTAGCATTTGTGCCCTTTATTTTTCTTTTCACTTGAACTTCGTTACCCTGTCCGATTTATGCCTTCCATATACCGCAACGTTGGTTGCCGGAATACACATATCCGCTGATATAGCCATGTATGAGATATCAGGTGCACACCTATACACATATGTAATTTCTACTATCTTGCTTACAAAATATTTCCAAACGCTGTTCAACTTACCCTGCTTCTAGAGCTGTGATGCACCTTCTTTCTCTTCACTGGTTCGCCCGCCGTCCTATGTGACCTCTTAAGGTTTCCGCCCACTTTGTATACTCTAATTTCCCTTAGGCTACTGTAGCTCCCCCTTTGGTTCTCCTGTGTCTAACTTTATAGAACTTTTAGTACACTTCCCAGGGGGTCACCCATCCTAAAATTTCTCTCATTCCAAAGACGCTTAACCTTGGAACTCTGATGAAATACGATGCTTTAATGCTAGTATGATAGCGTCCACCTCACCGCATGACCTTTGTCACATCATCTGGAGTAAGTTGAAGTCTTAACAGATTTCGAAACGTTCTCATAACACATCTCCCTCCAAATTAGAAAGGGTCTCTTATTCTTCTGACTCCACAATTACTATTTCAGCCCTTTTTCAATCCTCAATATTCACTTTTCACCTATGGATATGACTACTTTCCGTCCTAGACTTCCAGATTCCCAATGGTGATGAACACACCTTGATCGCCGTTACTTATAAATACTTGGTTATCGGCCTTGATTTCTCGCTCTCATTTTACCTCGTTCCTCATCCTTTCTATAACCGGGTCTTTCACAGTCCCGTCACTTATAGTACTCGCATCCTTGGCTATACATGTCATGGTCTATTACTACACTGTTATCTCGCTTTCTTCTTATTTCCTTCTTCCAATTACCTTTTCTTTTCTTACACTCGCTATCATTTCCGTTATTATCTAACCCTTATTCCAAACTTCCCTTACAGAACTTGATAAGCCTTCCTTACTCGTTCTATAGCTCGCTTTTCCGTTTCACGCTTGCCTTTATATTCTAGCTACATAGATCACATCATAGCTTTGGCCACCTTCTCACTCGGCTTTACTTATTTTCATAACAATCCCCATTATATTCACATTATATCTTATTCGTAATCAATCCTATAATATAACACTTCTTAACCCTTTACCCTTTCTGGTCCACTTTATCCTTAATATCTCACAAGCTGTCTTGTCAATACATTCATATCCGTCACAATTCTTTTCCTCTGTACTCTTGTCTTAATCATACTATTACTTCCAATTCCGCAATTAACTTCTTTCTCGATATCAGCCGTACCCGTAGCTTAGTCAAATCTTATCATTACTATTGGCACGACCTTTCAAGACATATTACAAACCTATCTCTCATTCTCTCTTTATTTCTAGGAAAATTTTGGCAGAGTTTCCTCTATAATTGTTACTATCTCAAAACCTGCACACAGGAAATACCAACAATGCCTCATAGGGCCAACATATGTATATATATATATCATATCATAGCCACACAGGGCTCCCAATATCAATAACAAGATTTAAAATAATGAACATACCTCGTATGCCCAACTCAAACTGCACCTGTTACACTTTCTTGTTTACTTTCCCTTTTAATCTTCAACTTGTATTTCAATCATACTTCAATATCTTACCCGACATATATCTTTCATACCTTTGCTCACCTGCGTGCTTTGTAACTTCCAATATCGCTAGTCACTTTCTTCTATCGATGCCATTCTTCTGCTGAAATCAAAGGTTAGTGTAAGGAATCTCATTCCCTATGACTTGGCTCTATGGCACGATCTAAGATGTGAAAGAAGAGTAACCACCCTAGATGCCTCGTAGCCTCCTGTTTATAAATGTGGCGCGCTTCACACCATAAACAGGACTCTACTGGACACGACTTTGCAGACAACCCCTAGGACGAACTGCTCTGATACCAATTTGTCACACCCTAACGTTTGATAGGGCATGATGGGCACCCGACCCTTACTTAGGGCCGAGCGAACCCGCTGATCCTCGCGGTACTCATAATCTTACTGGACTCTTAAATCATGAAATGAATGCATAATGTAAGCTTTTCAAAAAAACATGTTTTTCGTCTTTCTCAAATCAAGGAAAAATCTGTATACATATGAAACTTGTAACACAATGCATAATGACACATCGGCTTACAGAGCCGCTTACAAGGCTGACATGTTCTATACGTGACTCTGTCTGCAAAGCCTCTAACATAACCCAAGATACCATAACATAGATACTCTGACTCGGCAGCACTCCGGAAGGAAATGGAGCTCGCCAATCCAGCTGAAACATCTTCTACTAGTATCCTCCACTCATCTGTATACACCTGCGTGGCATGAAACGCAGCCCCCGAAGAAAGGGGGTCAGTACGGAATATGTACTGAGCATGTAAAGCATGAAATACAGTAAACAGGGTCATACTGAAATAAGGAGTATAGAGAATCATAAGGCTTGCCTCTGAAACATAAATCATGCATGTCAATATCATGTAGTACATATGCATATACATAACGTGTCCCGGCCCTCTAGTGAGGGACTCGGTAAATAAAATCATCATATACATGTACATATAACGTGCCCCGGCCCTCTAGTGAGGGACGCGGTGAATAAAATCATCATATACATGTACATATAACGTGTCCCGGCCCTCTAGTGAGGGACGCGGTCAATAAAATGGAGTGGAGTTGTGCACGAATACATGCCCTGGCCCCAGACGCAGTGAAAGAAGTAATAACATCTCGCACGAGCAGAGTAGTGAGAAACCATATGCATATAAATCAACTTTTAAGACACAATGGATAAGTAGACGAGGCAACGCTCGAGTATCAAACGAAAGTCATGTTAAACCCGTTCTAAATGCCGTTAGGACTACGTTAAATAAAATCTCAGGGATCGTAAACATGTATCAAGCCAATCCGAGCCCGCCTATGAAAGTTACGGGCATTATTCATTATAGAATTCTCTACGAACATATCATAGCAATCCGAGACCATATATGAAAGTTACGGACATTTTCATCATAGGACCTTTTAGGAATAGGATCTCTTTATGCAACATATGCTATCCAATCATACAAAAGACTCAAGGACGATAGCTCGACCATATTAAGGATGCCAATATCAAGAAGTGAATAAGAATCGTAAACATGCTCGGAACTTAAGAATGGAGTTACCCCAAGGCTTATATCATGTCATATCTTACTTACGTCTAAGGCATGCCAAAAGAAAGAAGGGGTAAGCTTTACATACCTGTTCCACCTCTTATTAGCTACGCTTATTCATCCAAGATCGTAAGCCTACACTTAAAAGGATTCACACTATCGTTAGACTCTTTACTGCACACTTGTTCCAAATTTCAAATCAAACTACTATATATTCTGCCGAAAATCGGCAGCATCTCCCCCGTTTATATGCCTAGCCCAAAATTACAATTCAGCAACCAATCAACAACAACAATAATACCAACATCAACAACACTATTATTCATACCAACATATTCCATAAACATCCCGCACGACGTTTTTCAACATACCACAACAATATGCACTTCTTCCGTCCCAATCAAGGAGTATAATCTCATCAACACTCCAACAATGTTAGATACCATTTTTATATGCGTAAATCAGTCCATCCACATGGCCACAACATGTTCAAAACAGCCCATAAACCCAACAACTACAATACAACACTCTATGACCTTTTCTCCATAACTAGTTTCATTTTCAAGGCTTGCTAGACCTTCAAATAAACTCAACATAAAAGATGGGATAAATAAAATACCTTATACTTGAAGAAACTCAGCCACATCAACTTTCTCCAATGCCAAACTTAAGTAGAAGCAAGAACAATTACCTTTCACGGACTAGTTTGGCGTAATCTTGTTAAATTCCTGATTTATCGGACTATAATATTTGGGAGATGTTTTGAAAGGCTTCTAAGACTCTTTGGAATGTTAATATGCTGAAAAAAAGGGACTGATGGGGTATTTATAGCCCCCCTAGGTCGGTTCCACCGACTTATTCACGTGGGGCCCGCGGAACCATTTGGCAGCTTGGGGTCTTGCTCTTAAAATGGCCATAACTCTTGATTCCGACATCGTGTGAGGGCCCACGACCTATGGTTGGAAATCTCTTTCAATTATCTACAACTTTCATGTTTTGTGTTTTTCCAGATTCCAAACTTATAATACCGTTTTTGCCCCTCCAAGTCAGATCATCCGAAAATGTTTCCTTAAATCGTTCTTTTGGAGGGCTTATGCCCATATTCGGCTTATGGGTCCTTCTTAGGACTTGCTCAACTTTCCATGTACCACTTGTATCACTTTTAATATATCCTTTACAAAATCTCGACATGTGGGCCCCACCTTAACTCATGATTTCGAGGGCTATCATCGAGTGATCATGTTAACTGATTTACTCCATACACTCTCCAAATGTCATATATATGTTCTTATGCTCAGATAACATAATTTTCATCCATAATCCTTGTGTAACTCTGCTCTCCCCTGAGCTCATACTAAGCCGTCCACAGTCTTGATAACACAAAATTTTTCAAGGTGTAACAATTGACTTAGTGAGTGATGATAATTGATAACTTAGGAAACAGTTATAAATGTAATGCATGTAAAACCTAATAGCTACTTTTGGTACCTTCTGATAGGGGTAATTATCTAGTCTATAGTAGCTGCAATCCAATTGAAAGGACTATTGTTGAAGAGAAATCACTGACTCATTGTGCAACTTCTCTCTACTTTGGCTCATACCTGAACATGTATTTATAATGACTCACACGTTTGTGCGAAACCTTCTCATATTTTTGTTTGAACGCATGCAATGTTCTTGATTGCTACTATTTTAGTTGTTTATTTCTCATGGGGCTCGTTTTCACGTGTCAAATCATGTATTTATCTTCAAACTAGGAACATTGTCTTATACATCACATATATTTCCTTGGCCAAGAGAACAATATCCGTATCTCCAGTGTTACCCCTAACTTAGATACACTATGACTAATTTTCTTTTATTAGAGAACATATCATTTTTTGTGTTCAGAGCACATGATCTCTTTTGTGCTCAGATTCTCTATCTTATTCAAGCTGGTGATCGTTAGCAAGTGACTTCATTTTCAACTCATGTGGCTATTATGTTCACCATCATTCAAGACAAACTTAACATTTTAGTATAACTTTATAATGCCGGTATTACTTTGATATATGAAAAGACCCATAATTTTTCTCCCTTTATTCACCTTAACAGTTTTTTTTAAACAAGCACCTTGAGGTGTTCTCGTTTCGTTAAACTCTCCATCATATCGAGATGGCCACGTTATTTCTAAGTAAGTCATCCTATTTGTCCTTCTGTAATCAAGAAGAATCTTCTGCTTCATTGGGAAGCTCGAGTTATGTTCCGTAAGTGAAAATGGAACTAACTGGTTACACTCATTTAAGTTTTTTCTGGTCTTGTTCTTGTCTAAACATTATAACACTTGATAAGTACTAATCATTTTTCTATTCTTTTCTAATTATTCTGATCAGTTTGTCGGTCATTTACAACACTGATTATCTTCTTATTGATTACCTTTATCACAACTCTATATGGTTATGCTCTTCAACCTATGTTCTAACATGTTTGAGCATGTGAGGCTTCTTTAAGGTCATATATATCATCCAAAACATACACTCTCTCAGTGAACATCTTTTTTAAAAACATGAACTGAACAATCTTCTTCACATAGACATAAGCTTTCATATTATAGGCACTTAATTGCGCACTTGAGGATATTCCTCCTGAAACCAATACTTTCTCGAAGTATTTTTGCATATCATACCCTATTAACAGATTCTGTCATCATAAGTATTTTTCAAACATAATGTGAATCGAAAAATTTTATCTGAAACATTTCTTATGTCCATAGGGATGAAAAATACTAGCTCTAATATATATATATATATATATATATATATATATATATATATATATATATATATATATATATATATATATATATATAATGCTCGTAGGCCCGAAAAATCTCATATGTCACAACAAAGGACTGAGGGTTCTATTTTCTTGCCTCATAGGCCTTACTTTCATAAATCACAACCAGCTTATGGAATTATCCCGAGTCGTTATATTGATGTCATATAGGAGAATTTTAGTCCTATGAATATTAATGATTTGAACTATAAATATAAAATTCTAGCAAGTCGAGGATTTATTTAGTCCCTCATGAAACTCGAAAGTTCGCCCTTTATCCTTGACTTATAGGTCCTTATTCATTCTTGGGGTTTTAGTGTAGAAACTTGGCTAGTGGCATCTGTTAACATTGCACTTGACTCTTAACCTCTTCATTTATTGGTAGGTCGCTTGGTTGGCCCAATCTGTGGTGTTGTCATAGAACTAGCCATCATGGTATCACAAACAACACTAAATTATAACTTTAACTTGGGAGATATGCTTTATCTTATAGTACTCCCCCATTTGTTTCACATGTATCAACTCTTCAAGAATCATGATATAGGTGTCACACCCTTAACCCGATAGGGTGTGATGGGCACCCGACCCTTATTTAGGGCCGAGCGAACCCGCTGACTCTCGTAATACTCACAACCATGCTGGCCCTCAAATCATGACACAAATACATAATGAAAGTTTTTCGAAGAACAATATGCTTTTTACCTTTCTCGAATCAAATAAAATTATTAACATATAAAACTTATAATACAATGCATAATAATACATCGGCTTATATAGACGCTTACATAACCGACATCTTATACCCACGACACTGTCTGCAAAGTCTCTAACACAGAACATGAAACCATAACATCATACTCGACTCGGCGGCAAGACCGAGAAAATGGAGCTCGCCAATCCCGCTGGAACATCTTTTGCTAATATCTTTAGCTCACCTGGGTGTACCTGCGCGGCATGAAACGCAGCCCCCGAAGAAAGGGGGTCAGTACGGAATATGTACTGAGCATGTAAAGCATGAAATACAATAAGCGGGATCATACTGAAGTAAAGAGTATAGAAAATCATAAGACTTGTCTTTGAAAACATATGTCATGCAATATAAAGAAAATCATATAATCATCGTATAAACATATAGCGTGTCCCGGCCCTCTAGTGAGGGACTCGGTAAGTAAATTCATATCATCATCATGTATGCATGCATATATATATATATATATATATATATGCCGTACCCGGCCCTCTAGTGAGGGACTCAGTGAATAGCGTGTCCCGGCCCCGCTAGCAAGGGACTCGGTATGCCATCCTGGCCGCCAACCCCATATCATCACATCATCATATATATATATATAGCGTGTCCCGGCCATCTAGTGAGGTACTCGGTGAATAATGCAGTGGAATGTGCACGAATGAGTGTCCTGGCCCGGGACTCAGTGAAGGACATATTGAGCTTCGCACGAGCAGAGTAGTGAGAAACCATATGCACATAAAACATTATCAAAGACTCAATGAAGTAATCAAAGCGAGTCGTCATTTGAAAATCGGGCAAAAGTTATACCAAGTATCTTTCGGACACTACTCGGAAGCATAACAAACATCATAAGCTTAGAAAAAAAAAAGCGTAGGGATCATAGTCGTATGTCAAGTCAATCCAAACATAGTCGCGGACCCACGGGGCGAGCGTCCGCCTCGGAAAAGTTACGGACATTACTCACTTAAGGACTTTCTACAATCATATCGAAGCAATCCGAGCCCTTCTGTGAAAGTTACGATCGTTCGTAGTTACGGAAGCATTTAAGAACAAAACTCTTTTGAAAACAAACTTTTATGCAGCTTTTGAAACTTAGTCATACAAAAACATAAGAACCATAAGTCGACTACATTAAGAATACGGATATCAAGAAACAAATAAGAATCATAGACATGCTCGGATTGCAGGAATAGAGTTACCTCGAGACTCGTGTCATAACTTACTTTTAACTAAGACATGCCAAAGAAAGAAAGGTTGAGCTTTACATACCTTAGCCGCTTCCTAAGCTAATCCAAACTTACGTCTCGACTTCTCACGATCTACAATAATGTCATTAGATATCAACCATTAGCCATAACACTTAAGAATCCAATTCCAAATTAACACTTTGTCTACAAAAATTTCGGCAAAGATTTCCCCTATAACTTCGACATCCCAGAATTCAACTCGGCCAAATCAACAACAACCAAACCAAAAACCATACTAACAATATCCATAAGTGATTCAAAACGCATTCTAACATTAATAATTCCTTTCTACACAATTCGACAACATTTCATTTATATTCAAATAAACTACATACGATCAATTCAATACCAATGCTCACATATTCGATTACTAATCCGCAACCATTCACACATGATTTAAGAACATTCCAAGCAATACATACAATATTCAAACAGCCCGGCCAACATGCTATGCCACCCGAAGCTTCCTAAATTCCATAAGAACAACGACGAAGACGTTTCCTTCTTCCGAGTTCATAAACTATATCAACAATTCCATACGTTAGCATTATCATTTTCATCAATTCAAGCAACTATATTAAAATCACATTATGTTCTAAATCAGCCCACAACAATTACGATTTCCATTTGAGTCATCAAACCTTCATTTTCATCACATAATCCATAACAACAACAACTAAAATACCAAGTAATTTAATTCATCATTCTTACTCAACACAACATATATGCACGGCCACAACTCCCATACCACAACTTCATGAATTTCATCCGTTTCAACATAGCACAACACACACAACCATCCATAAAACATGTAGGAAAGGATAGAATCTTACCTTCTCCACCTACTTCCTCCCTCGGCTAGGATTGTTTCGCAAGAATAACGCTTCGCTTGTTCCAACAACTACTCCACGTCGACGAGGACCTTCCAATTAGTAGGAAAGCATGAAGAAATTTATTTTTTTCTTGATCACCTTCCAGGCACCCATTCGGCCAGCCATGGCCGAATGCCTTCTCTCTTTTTTTTTTCTTTCTCTTGAATTTTCTAGAGTTGGAAAATAATGAGTTGTGCCTTGTATGTCATCACTTATATATATATATATATATATATATATATATATATATATATATATATATATATATATATATACATGGCCGGTCATGTGCAAGCTTCTCCTCTTTTTTTTTTCTCCAATTTTCTTCAATTTTCTAGAATTTTCTTAGGTCATGAATGATGACTAATTACTTGACTTGGTCATCCTTTGCCTACATATACATATGTCTTGCTATATAATATGAACACATGGCCTCTTTAATGACTTGAATTAATTGGCCAACCATGGGTGGGACCCATGTCCACCTCACGGCCGCATGGCCCCTTTGGCCACTTCATGAAATAATTTTTCCAACTTCTAGCCCCTAATTTTTCTTATTCCAACTTTAACCTTAATATTTCATACCAATACAAAGATGAATATGCAACTTATGCATTCTAAAAAAAATTGTAACCTTGTCCTTAACTTCCCGCCATTAACTCGGAATATCCAAATGTACAAAATGCGAGATATAACATCCTTCCCCCCTTTAGAACATTCGTCCTCGAATGTTCAACTAGTCTCGTAAGGTCTTCTAAGGATCTTGGGGGGGTTTCCTTTATCACCACGACATGCAATCTCATCGACAATACCTCCAACGGATCCTAATGTACAAGAATTACAGGGTGTAATACCCTTCCCTCCTTGGGGACAGTCATTTTCCTTAGGGTTCGATCCTCCGTTGCTTAATCCTACCTTAAAACATACGTCCGTCTCTTCTCATTCTTACTCAAATCCTTCGTTGCCTGCGGCCCACTTCTTCCACTTCCTTGCTTTTGTGTATTTGACCGGAATTTAGCTAACATTTCACTCTTACCCGAATCTTTGTTTCCATTACTGTAGCCTTGACTTATCATGCCATAACCACCAGCCCTCAATATTCCCTTTCTCTTGTTCCCTTACTAATAGGTCATTACCTTGCTCGTACCTCAGATTTCCTCATATTAGCGGTCTTTTCGTCGATCCTTATTCCTTGTTAGCTTTCCTATGCTTTGACTTTTTATCATTATAATGGTATAGCTTCGCGTTGATACTTCCATGATTCCATAGCATGTGTTCTCATGTTTAAATTACTTAGTGGTCCATAACCCTTCTTCTACATCCGGTGGACTCTTTTATTTCCACTTGTGAGAGAAGCATTTTCTCTTTCTTCCCAAATTCTCCAAACTACTAATCGCTGTTCTTTTTACTCAAGTATGTCCATTTGTCATTCCAAGTGTCCTCTTGGGTTCATTATATTTGCTGACACCCTTTTTGTATCTTTAATTTGAAGATCTTTCTCGCTCTTTACTCTCCTGTCACACATTATGTTGCAATCTCTGCAAGAATACGCGAAGGCATTCAGATTAGCCCAAGCAATACCTCAGTGTCGCTTTACTAATCCTTATGTTCTACCTTGTCTTCTCTTCTCTCGTCTAGCCTCCGGTATTGAAACAGATTCTTAGTTCAACCATAGTCATTCCCCGTCCGTTCTTAGCGCTAATTCCACTTTAGTAATTGGCTTAAACTTATTGTTACATTCTTCTATGATGTACCCGAAATACCACAAGGCGTTGTCCCTGCTAAGGCTTTATTCTTCTTATCAAGTACTTACTTAGTCTCATTCTTAGTACACCAATACTTACGGGTAGCATCACTGTCCTTGTACAACTTATATAAAGTACGTTCAATCTTAGACATGGTCCCTTTCGTCCCTGGTCGTCCTTCCTACATATCTTGTTCGTACTAGAACCCGCTTGTCTTATTTAGTCATATTTCTTCCCTTTCCTTTAATCGCTCTTGACTTGCTCACTTCCTTCCATAAGGGTTTCTATTCCTTTCTTATTACCCACAAGTTGCAATAACATTAGCGAACACCTCCATAGCCAACATCTTGGCCCTTAATCCGGCATGGGCATTACTATCCTTCCTACGATTTATTCAATACCATCTTCTTGTCATACTCTTTTTCTCCATACACGTCCACTTCTCTAACGTCATGTCATTAAGTTCTACAAAAACTTCTCATACACTATCTTAAATACCACCCGACTTTTATCCGCTTATTCTTTGGTTTTCCGATCTTACTAGCTTATTTCGTAAAGGGTCTCTTTTGTAGTTCGGCATCCATATCAAACACATTATCGTGTCAATTGTTTCTATCTCGTCCTAGCACTTTCTCTCACCCCCCCTTGGTGTTACTTATACCATTATCCGTTTATTTTTGCCCCGTGTCCTCATTTCCAATCTCGATTAGGCGATACTCTTATTCCACAATAAGTATCCAAAGTTCTCTCGGAATATTACCTTTACCCCAACCTATCTCGGGTGCTTCCTTTGGTATCTCTTTATCATTTCTCCCGTTTATGCCTATCTCTTATTCTGCACACGAGGAATCTTATGCTATCTCTGTGTCATTCCGAACACACTACTCCTACATAATCCTTCTCTCATTTTCAAAACGTACTCTGTTCACCCACGTTTATCCGTATCATCCCAGTCATTTTCTAGCATTCGCTCTACTTCGTTCCTTGCCTTTCTATAACTTAGCCTTTGCAATACTTATGGCACTTGTGCCCTCCGTTACACACGTCATGACCTATTACTACACTATTGTCTCGCTTCCTTCTTATTTCCTCTTTTCCATCAACTCCTTCTTTTCACCGACCTAATCCGCCCCGTCTACTCGACCTCTTAAGGTTTCTACCGGCGCCTTAATCAAATTTTCCTTAGATTACTCTAGCTTCTCATTTGCCTCTTACGTCGAATTTTTTAAGACTTTACGAAAAAACTTCCCGGGGGGGTCACCCATCCCAAAATTTCTCTCATCCTAACACGCTTAACCTTTTGAACTCCGATGAAATACGACGCTTTAACGCCTTCTTGATTGCGTCCACCTCACCGCATGACCTTCACCACATAATCTAGGACATATTGAAGATCTTATCATATTCAAAACGTCCTCGCAACACATCTCATTAGCTGTCTTATTAATGCCTTCCTATCCGTCACCGTTCCTTTTTCCTTCATACCCTCGTCTTACTCGTATCATTACTTCCCGTGACTATAATCTTGTCATATTTTCCTCCTACTCATCGACTTAGTCGATGCCTTAGTATATCACTTTATCCAAACCTACCAGCCCTACCGATCCTTTCCAAATCATCTCTTAATATCACTAATCCGTTTTTAAATTCCTTATTACCATATTCCCATCGGCCTCCTATTTACTATTATCACCAATTCCACAATTAACTTATTCCTAAAGGGCAGCCATACTTACAGCTCAGTCAAATGCCATCATTACTGTTGACACGATCTTTCCCAAACATATTCCAAACTTACATCTCATTCTCGTAGTATTTCCAAAAAAATTTCGACAAAGTTTCTCTCGTATTCCTTACTATCCCAAAACACACACGCAGAAATACCAACAATGCCTCACAGGCCATCACATATATATATATATCATATTATACCACGGCCACAACGGGGCTCCCAATATCCACAATAGTATGAAAATAATTAACTTACCTGTACGCTAACTCAAACAAAGACCACCGTTACACTTTTCTTACTTTCCCTTTAATCTTCAACTTTATCTCAATCGTACTTCAATATCTTACTCGACATATATCTTTCGTACCTTTGCTTACCTGTGTGCCTCGTAGCTTCCCATATCGTTAATCACCCTTCTTCTGTCATTTCCATTCTTCCCGCAATCAAAGGTTAGCGCTAGATATCTCATTTCCTACGTCTTGGCTCTGTGGCACGATCTAAGAAGTGAAAGAAGAGTAACCATCCTAGATGCCCGTAGCCTCCTGTTTATAAATGTGGCCGGCTTCACACCATAAATGGACTCTCGGGGACACGACTTTGCGGACAACCCCCTAGGACGAATTCTGATATGCTCAATTTGTCACACCCTTAACCCGATAAGGTGTGATGGGCACCCGACCCTTATTTGTGGCCGGCGAACCCGCCGACTCTCGTAATACTCACAACCATGCGGCCCTCAAATCATGACACAAATACATAATGAAAGTTTTTTTTCGAAGAACAATATGCTTTTACCTTTCTCGAATCAAATAAAATTATTAACATATAAAACTTATAATACAATGCATAATAATACATCGGCTTATATAGACGCTTACATAACCGACATCTTATACCCACGACACTGTCTGCAAAGTCTCTAACACAGAACATGAAACCATAACATCATACTCTGACTCGGCAGCACTCCGGAGAAAATGGAGCTCGCCAATCCCGCTGGAACATCTTTTGCTAATATCTTCAGCTCACCTGGGTGTACCTGCGCGGCATGAAACGCAACCCCCGAAGAAAGGGGGTCAGTACGGAATATGTACTGAGTATGTAAAGCATGAAATACAGTAAAGCGGGATCATGCGAAGTAAAGAGTATAGAAAATCATAAGACTTGTCTTTGAAAACATATGTCATGCAATATATAAAAAAAAATCATATAATCATCGTATAAACATATAGCGTGTCCCGGCCCTCTAGTGAGGGACTCGGTAAGTAAATTCATATCATCATCATGTATGCATGCATATACATATATATATATATATATATATATATATATACCGTACCCGGCCCTCTAGTGAGGGACTCGGTGAATAGCGTGTCCCGGCCCCGCTAGCAAGGGACTCGGTATGCCATCACGGCCGCCAACCCCATATCATCATATATATATATATATATATATATATATATATATATATATATATATATATATATATATATATAAGCGTGTCCCGGCCATCTAGTGAGGGACTCGGTGAATAATGCGGTGGAATGTGCACGAAATGAGTGTCCCGGCCCGGACTCGGTGAAGGACATATTGAGCTTCGCACGAGCGAGTAGTGAGAAACCATATGCACATAAAACATTATCAAAGACTCAATGAAGTAATCAAAGCGAGTCGTCATTTGAAAATCGGGGCAAAAGTTATACCAAGTATCTTTCAGACACTACTCGGAAGCATAACAAACATCATAAGCTTAGAAAAAAAAACCGTAGGGATCATAGTCGTATGTCAAGTCAATCCGAGTCTGCCTCGGAAAGTTACGGACATTACTCACTTAAGGACTTTCTACAATCATATCGAAGCAATCCGAGCCCTTCTGTGAAAGTTACAATCGTTCGTAGTTACGGAAGCATTTAAGAACAAAACTCTTTTGAAAACAAACTTTTATGCAGCTTTTGAAACTTAGTCATACAAAAACATAAGAACCATAATTCGACTACATTAAGAATACGGATATCAAGAAACAAATAAGAATCATAGACATGCTCGGATTGCAGGAATAGAGTTACCTCGAGACTCGTGTCATAACTTACTTTTAACTAAGACATGCCAAAGAAAGAAAGGTTGAGCTTTACATACCTTAGCCGCTTCCTAAGCTAATACAAACTTACGTCTCGACTTCTCACGATCTACAATAATGTCATTAGATATCAACCATTAGCCATAACACTTAAGAATCCAATTCCAAATTAACACTTTGTCTACAAAAATTTCGGCAAAAAGATTTCCCCTATAATCTCGACATCCCCGAGAATTCAACTCGGCCAAATCAACAACAACCAAACCAACAACCATACTAACAATATCCATGTTGATTCAAAACGCATTCTAACATTAATAATTCCTTTCTACACAATTCGACAACATTTCATTTATATTCAAATAAACTACATACGATCAATTCAATACCAATGCTCACATATTCGATTACTAATCCGCAACCATTCACACATGATTTAAGAACATTCCAAGCAATCCATACAATATTCAAACAGCCCGGCCAACATGCTATGCCACCCGAAGCTTCCTAAATTCCATAAGAACAACGACAACACGTTTCCTTCTTCCGAGTTCGTAAACTATATCAACAATTCCATACGTTAGCATTATCATTTTCATCAATTCAAGCAACTATATTAAAATCACATTATGTTCTAAATCAGCCCACAACAATTACGATTTCCATTTGAGTCATCAAACCTTCATTTTCATCACATAATCCATAACAACAACAACTAAAATACCAAGTAATTTAATTCATCATTCTTACTCAACACAACATATATGCACGGCCACAACTCCCATACCACAACTTCATGAATTTCATCCGTTTCAACATAGCACAACACACACAACCATCCATAAAACATGTAGGAAAGGATAGAATCTTACCTTCTCCACCTACTTCCTCCTCGGCTAGGATTGTTTCGCAAGAATAACGCTTCGCTTGTTCCAACAACTACTCCACGTCGACGAGGACCTTCCAATTAGTAGGAAAGCATGAAGAAATTTATTTTTTTCTTGATCACCTTCCAAGGCACCCATTCGGCCAGCCATGGCCGAATGCCTTCTCATTTTTTTTTCTTTCTCTTGAATTTTCTAGAGTTGGAAAATAATGAGTTGTGCCTTGTATGTCATCACTTATATATATATATATATATATATATATATATATATATATGCACATGGCCGGTCCCGTGCAAGCTTCTCCTCTTTTTTTTTTCTCCAATTTTCTTCAATTTTCTAGAATTTTCTTAGGTCATGAATGATGACTAATTACTTGACTTGGTCATCCTTTGCCTAAATATACATATGTCTTGCTATATAAGATGAACACATGGCCTCTTTAATGACTTGAATTAATTGGCCAACCATGGGTGGGACCCATGTCCACCTCACGGCCACATGGCCCTTTGGCCACTTCATGAAATAATTTTTCCAACTTCTAGCCCCTAATTTTTCTTATTCCAACTTTACCCTTAATATTCCATACCAATACAAAGATGAATATGCAACTTATGCATTCTAAAAAAAATTGTAACCTTGTCCTTAACTTCCCGCCATTAACTCGGAATATCCAAATGTACAAAATGCGAGATATAACATCCTTCCCCCCTTTAGAACATTCGTCCTCGAATGTTCAACTAGTCTCGTAAGGTCTTCTAAGGATCTTGGGGGGTTTCCTTTATCACCACGGCATGCAATCTCATCGACAATACCTCCAACAGATCCCAATGTACAAATTACGGTGGTGTAATACCCTTCCGTCCTTGGGGACGATTATTTTCCTTAGGGTTCGATCCTCCGTTGCTTAATCCTACCTTAAAACATACGTCCGTCTCTTCTCATTCTTACTCAACTCCTTCGTTGCACGCGCCCACTTCTTCCACTTCCTTGCTTTTGTGTATTTGACCGGAATTTAGCTAACATTTCACTCTTACCCGAATCTTTGTTTCCATTACTGTAGCCTTGACTTATCATGCCATAACCACCCATCGTTCTACAATATTCCCTTTCTCTTGTTCCCTTACTAATAGGTCATTACCTTGCTCGTACCTCCGATTTCCTCATATTAGCGGTCCTTTCGTCAGTACTTATTCCTTGTTAGCTTTCCTATGCCGACTTTTTATCATTATAGGGGTACACTTCGTGTTGATGCTTCCGTAATTCCATAGCATGTGTTCTCTTGTTTAAATTACTTAGTGGTCCATAACCCTTCTTCTACATCCAGTGGACTCTTTTATTTCCACTTGTGAGAGCAACATTTTCTCTTTCTTCCCAAATTCTCCAAACTACTAATCGATGTTCTTTTTACTACACTGTCACTGTCATTCCAAGTGTCTTCTTGGGTTTATTATATTTGCTGACACCCTTTTTGTATCTTTAATTTGAAGATCTTTCTCGCTCTTTACTCTCCTGTCACACATTAAGTTGCAATCTCTGCAAGAATACGCGAAGGCATTCAGATTAGCCCAAGCAATACCTCAGCGTCGCTTTACTAATCCTTATGTTCTACCTTGTCTTCTCTTCTCTCATCTAGCCTCCGGTATCGAAACAGATTCTTAGTTCAACCATAGTCATTCCCCATCCGTTCTTAGCGCTAATTCCACTTTAGTAATTGGCTTAAACTTATTGTTACATTCTTCTATGATGTACCCGAAATACCACAGCTGCATTGTCCTTGCTAAGCCTTTACTCTTCTTATCAATTACTTACTTAGCCTCATTCTTAGCATACCAATACTTACAGGTGGCATCACTGTCCTTGTGCAACTTGTATAAGGTACGTTCAATCTTAGACATGGTCCCTCCGCCCCTTGGTTTATTCTGTCCTACATATCTTGTTCGTACTAGAACCCGCTCGTCTTATTTAGTCATATCTCTTTCCCTTCCTTCACTCGCTCTTGACTTGCTCACTTCCTTCCATAGAGAATTTTCTATTCCTTCTTCTCTATTACCTACAAGTCGCAACAACATTAGCGGACACCTCTATAGCCAACATCTTGGCCCTTAATCCGGCATAGCATTACTATCCTTCCTACGATTTACCGTCTTCTTGTCATACTCTTTTCCTCATACACGTCCATTTCTTAGCGTCATGTCATTCAGAGTCTCTGCAAAAACTTCTTACACTATCTTAAATACCACCCTGACTTTTATCCGCTTATTGCTGGTTTTCCGATCTTACTAGCTTATTTCAGTAAAGGGTCTCTTTTGTAGCTCAGGCATCCATATCAAACACATTATCGTGTCAATTGTATTTACCTCGTCCTAGCATTTCTCTCACCCGCTTCCCCCCTTTAGGGGTGTACTTATACCAATTAGTAGGAAAGCATGAAGAAATTTATTTTTTTCTTGATCACCTTCCAAGGCACCCATTCGGCCAGCCATGGCCGAATGCCTTCATTTTTTTTTTCTTTCTCTTGAATTTTCTAGAGTTGGAAAATAATGAGTTGTGCCTTGTATGTCATCACTTTTATATATATATATATAATTGCATGCACATGGCCGGTCATGTGCAAGCTTCTCCTCTTTTTTTTTTTTCTCCAATTTTCTTCAATTTTCTAGAATTTTCTTAGGTCATGAATGATGACTAATTACTTGACTTGGTCATCCTTTGCCTACATATACATATGTCTTGCTATATAAGATGAACACATGGCCTCTTTAATGACTTGAATTAATTGGCCAACCATGGGTGGGACCCATGTCCACCTCACGGCCACATGGCCCCTTTGGCCACTTCATGAAATAATTTTTCCAACTTCTAGCCCCTAATTTTCCTTATTCCAACTTTACCCTTAATATTCCATACCAATACAAAGATGAATATGCAACTTATGCATTCTAAAAAAAATTGTAACCTTGTCCTTAACTTCCCGCCATTAACTCGGAATATCCAAATGTATAAAATGCGAGATATAACAACAGGTCTTATCATACTCGGTGATATCACCACTATACCCTTCTTTACGACAAGCCCTTTGGCGTTTAACTGAAAATTGAGGATAATCACAGCCTCATTCTTAGTGTATATGTTTCATCTGGTTTTCATTTTGAGGTTTAGCTAATGGCTCCTTAACTGTATCTCTGTATTTTAAGCATTTGGTATTACTATCCACGCATTAACCCTCACATTTCTTTGATCACGTTGTGTATGCCAATCATACATAAAATTGACGGGAATGGGATCTAGATTCCGACTTTAAGCTTTAACGCACGATATAACAATCAATGAAGGGAAATTATCCTAACATGCCCGACAGCTTCTCAGATATAAGTATGGTGCACAACATACATATATTTGGGACTCTACTAGACATGGCTCATGACTCCCTAGGATGCTCTAAACCTGGCTCCTCTGATACCAACTTGTCACACCCCCAAACTAGGGTGGGACGTGATTGGCACCCAACCCTTACTACCCGTTGAGCGAACCCTATCCTATCTAACTGAATGAACTCAACCTTTGCTGAAAAAGCCAACAAACTATTTATTTAATGTTATTTGAAAACTAAATAATAAACTCAATTAAATATTGTCTAAAACGTAACCCAATGACAGTCATGAGCCTCTATGAAACTGATATCTATCATAAGACATAACCAATGAGGCATTCCCCGGGAATAATATGAAAGGTCTAAAATAGGTAAAAGGTTGAGAAGGATCTGCTACCGCTGGGATGAATCAACGGAGCCTGGTAGCTGATTCTAGAACGTCTACCTCTAGCCACGGGTTTTGTCACCTGCGCACTCAAAACCTGCTACACGATGTGGCAAGCCCTAACGGGCTAAGTATCACCAAGGGTACGCAGTAAGTCTCACAGACTACCTCCTAAGAAGGCAGAGCGAGACCTTTTGGGGTAATCATAACAAGAAGAAAATACCTTTACAGAAAGCATGTAAGCAATTTAAGGTCTAAAAACTTATAATAGACTGAAACTGTAAGATGAACATATAAGCAGAAAACTGAAACTTGGAACTTAATGTATAGTTAAATTGTAACAAAAACTGAATTACACATAGTGGCCCTACGTACGTGTGGTCTAGAAACACGCACGGGGAAGTGTCGGCCTATCTCCCTAGCAAACAATAGCCACTACGAGCGTGTGGGTAGCTAACCGCTGCTTTCGTGGCACTCACTCAAGAGGAGGTCAGCTAGTTCTCCTATATGTATGTAATCACATTAATGCATATGAATGAATGCTAAAACTGAACGTAAGTATCGCAACAAGGCACATAACAAGTGGTGATACACATAAGCATATAATACTGTTACAATTTCATGTAAAGTTGTACTGAATAAGAATAGCGTGAACTAAGTACTGGAATAGAAGAAGACATGGCTTAGGGATTTATCAAACACATGAAGCACGTGGGTTCTAATGAAATTTCGTATTAGAAGAGTAAGTCTTAACTAACCTCAAAAGTATAAATCAATCCCAAGTCAAATATCCCTTAAAACTCGAAAGTTGTCCATCAACACTGCTAACCGTGATTAACGCCACTTGATAATTCTTCTCGAACAGTAAATAAAATTAATGAGTTTAGAAGATTGCATATTCATGAAATCTGATTCAATAAGCTATATATAAAATATTGCTTGTCTAGTGGAGGTCTAAAACATACCAAAAGCGAGATGGAGGATCACTGTTTGCATGACCTCAAGACTAGCTTTTTATATCTCTATTTCACATTGCAGCATTAAAATTCCATCGAAGAATCTTGGTCCTTTCCACTTTTTCGGCTTAATTACCAAGGAATTAATTGGTTTTCCAATCCCTCTTTAATTTCATAACTTTACTCCTAAAACTCCATTGCCTTCTCTCTTTAAATTTTCATATTTTTCTTACATTTTTGGTAGCTTTTAATAAAGCTATTTTGATGCCTCCAATTAGCTAATGTTGATGGCCTTAGATGACACCTCATCTTGAACCTTAAACATTTGTTTGTCATGAATTGTTTATAATTCATTTCTCTTGTTGCTACCCATGTAAAGCCACCTTTGGCATGTGGGCTTTGCTCAACTCTTGTGTAATCTTGTCCAAATCCCTTTTGGTTCATTCTTTTCTCTTCTACTTTATTTAAATTATATTGGTCCTTATACCCTTGACACATTACATATCCTATAAAATCCCTTATACTAAAAATTATAAGCCTAAAAATCTGTGGGGCTTTACATAAAGCGCCAAAGTTTGAAATGTTCAACGGAACGGGTGACCCCAAGGCCCATCTCCGAGCCTACTGTGACCAATTGGTCGGTGTCCGAGACAATCAGGCACTTATTATGAGGCTGTTTAGCCGAAGCTTGACTGGAGAAGCCTTTGAATGGTTCACAGCACATGACATACGTCGGTGTATCATGTGGGAAGATATGGCTGGGGCCTTCATGGAAAGGTTCGTTTTAATATGGAAACAGTACCAGATAGGTACTAATTGGAAAAGGTAAAACAGAAGTCCAACGAGAACTATCGTGAGTATGAGAGTAGGTGGAGAGCTGAAGCCGCTCGAGTGCATCTGCCAATGGGCTAAGAAGAGCTAGCCTCAGTTTTTATCCGTTACCAAGATATAGATTTCTACGACCGAATGCTGTCAATGGATAGAAGTCCATTTTCCGAACTTGTCAAAGTGGGGGAAGCCATAGAGGATGGTTTAAAATCAGGAAGAATCATGCGTGTAGCCGGCAAAGCTATCGGAACAAGCTCAACAGGGTTTATTAGAAAGAAAAAGGAAGACACGGCGAGCATTTCCCCTACTCCTAGCCCAAGACCCAAAAGAAAGGACGAATTCCAGCCTCCGATTGAAATATACTCTTCACCACCTCCAAATACCTACATACCCGCTCCATACAACCCGGTGACCGTTTATTACGCGCAACCCGCTTTCCAAACACCACCACATAACTACCAAGCTCCACAAAATACCTTTCAATCGCCACCACCAAATTGATAAGCTGAACAACCAAATTACCAAACTCCCCCACCTGCCTATAGGCCTCCACAAAATAACCCACCCATAAATTACCAAAACTAACTACCTCCAAATGCCTATAATGCGCCACGTCAGAAATTCGAGAAGAAGCCTGCCTGTACATTTACCCTATTGATGGAAACCCAAACTGAGCTATTCAAAAGATTGAGTGCCTCTAGAATGATCCAAACACTTCGCCCAAAGACTGTCGATCCCAAGAACTGATTATATCGGGCAGACCAACCGTGCGCCTACCATTCTAACGGAGTGGGGCATAGTACTAAGGATTGTATCAATCTAAACTACAAAATACAAGATATGATTGATAGGAAGAGAATTATTCTCTAGACTGCTGCGCCAAATGTAAACACTAATCCTTTGCCAAACCACGACAACAATGTAATTCACATGATCGAAAAGGAGGAGGATTGGGTCGCAGGCAGGCCTATGATTCGGGATTCCATGCAAGCACTCGAGCGCATAGTGGTGTCACTCTCCATACAGGAACACCCACAGTTCAAAGTATTGATTCCCGAGCCAGTTGTTGCGCACGAATCTCAAGTGGTGGCAGCTCCACCTAGAAAATAATTTATGGTGCAGGTAGCTGTGGCTCACGGGATGAGAAGTTTGGGAAGATGCTATACTACTGAAGATTTGGCCCAAGGGGTGCCTCGAAAAAAGGGAAATCAAAAAAGGACAATCACTTAAGGCGAGCGGAAGATTTCTGGCACCGGATGCAACCGAAAGAATACTCCATTGTGGAACATTTGAAGAAAACCCCGACCTAAATATCTGTATTGGCACTTTTACTAAGTTTACCATAGCACCGCTTAGCTTTGATGAAGGTGTTGGAAGAAGCCCACGTCCTTGCCGGGACAAGCAGTGAGAACTTGGCAGAAATGGTCGCCAATGTCATAAAGGAACATCAAATCACCTTCACTTAGAAAGAAATGCCCAAAGAAGTCACAAATCACTACAAAGTGCTACACATCACTGTCATATACCGAAACAAAGTAGTCACTCGGGTTTTGGTTGACAATGGGTTAGTCTTAACTTTTACCCTGAATTACTTTGGTCCAGATAGGTTATGACCTTGGAAAGGTTATCCAGAGCCATACCAACATATAAGCAATCAACGGAGGTGGATGTGACGCTATCAGAGAAGCTGACCTCAGCATTCAAATGGGGCTAGCAGAATTTGTCATTGAATTCCAAGTCATGGAAATACTTATAAATTACAACTTGCTACTGGGAAGGCCATGGATCCATATCGCAGGAGCCGCGCCATCTTCACTCCACTAATCTCTAAAGTTTGTGTGGTATGGCTATGAGGTTGTGATTCATGCAAAAGATAGCATTTACAACTACCAAGACAATATAATGCCTGTCATCGAAGAAGTGCTAAATGGAAATCGACTTTCACGTGATGGAATTGGTGGGGGCTGCCCACAAGATAGACTCCACAGAGGCACCTATGCCGACAGTCTATAAAATAATTGTATCAACTAAGCTCCAGAATGGGTTCGAACCTGGGAAGGGTTTGGGAAGGAATTTACATGGCATCACAGAGCCAATTTCCATTCCCCAAGACAATTTTAGCTTCGTGATGGGGAATGTTCCAACTGATGATGACATCTCAACAATCACTAAAAAGAAGAAAGGCACTACGAAACTCCGCAAGCCCATTCCGATTTTGTACCAGTCATTTCCAAATAGAATGCCTATGCCGAATGATGCAGACACTGAAGAAGGGATCCGACAGAAAGATTTCTCCGTGATATTAAAAGAGTACACAGAAGCGCCCACCATCTGAGATGCTGATCCGAGCGAACAACTGTTCAACTGGACCATTACCCCACTCTTGGCTCTTCGGTAGAGAAATAATGAATTTATTTTGAAACAGTGAGAATTGGGCAAGGCCCGATTACTCACTCTTTTTGCACTCTATTTTACCTCGTAACGTTTTCAAAAATGGAAATGGCTTGATGTTGATCCGAGCTGGGACTACAGTTTGTACTTTCATTATAATCAAGTTTATGAAGCCTCAAATTATGGGAAAATGAACTTGATTCTACTTTTAATTTTCTAAATTGCATGCATATGTTTTATACTAACCTCACTTTGCCTTGATTTTTCAGTAATAAAAATAATAAAGCAACCTTAAATGTCATGACATGTTGCAAAACAAATGAGTCAAACAGTATAGAAGAGGAAGAGAACGAGGATATGATGAGGAAATAATGCTACCTGAGGGTTTCATAGAGGAGGTAGAACAGTTAGAAAATGAACAAAAGCCAAATATGGATGAAACAAAAGCCATCAACCTAGGTGATGAAGAGAACATCAAGGAAATTAGGATAAGTGCACACCTAGAAGCAACTCAAAAGGAAGAACTGATAAGTCTACTAAAAGAATTTAAGGACATCTTTGCATGGTCATATGCTGACCTACCGGGATTGAGTACTAGTGTAGTGTACCACAGGTTGCCCATCAATACAGGTTTTACCCCCGTGAAATAGAAAATCAGGCAGTTCAAGCCGGATCTCAGTATCCGCATTAAGGACGAGGTGGAAAAACAAATCAAATCAGGGGTAGTCGAGGTGACCTCATATCCCACGTGGTTGGCCAACGTAGTGCTGGTGTCTAAAAAGGATGGGAAGATACGAATATGTGTAGATTACCGGGACCTCAACTGAGCCAGTACCAAAGAAAATTTCCCACTCCCGAACATCTACATACTCATAGACAACTGTGCCAAGCATGTACTACAGTCATTTGTGGATTGCTTGATACTACCAAATCCTAATGGACAAAGAGGTTGCGGAAAAGACAGCTTTCATTACCCCATGGGTAGTGTATCACTACAGGGGAATGCTGTTCGGTCTCAAAAATGCCGGCGCTACTTACATGAGAGCTATGACTACCATCGTTCATGACATGATCCATAGGAAAATTGAAGTATATGTGGACGATGTCATCATTAGGTCAAGAGAGAGTTCGGAGCATACCACACACTTACGAAAGTTCTTCGATAGACTCCGAAAGTTTAATCTAAAACTGGACCCGACTAAATGTGCATTTGGAGTGCCCGCTGGAAAGTTTCTTGGATTCATAGTTAGTCGAAGGGGCATAGAACTAGATCCAACCAATATCAAGGCAATCCAAGAACTACCCCCTCCCAAAACCAAGAAAGAGGTTATGAGCTTCTTGGGAAGGCTGAATTACATTCTACGGTTCATAGCCCAGTCCACCATCATTGTGGAGCCCATATTAAGCTCCTAAGGAAAGACGCGCCCACAAAATGGACAGAAGAGTGTCAAGAAGCTTTTGACACCATCAAGAAGTATTTGTCCAATCCACCAGTTTTGGTACTTCCCAAGTCCGGGAGCCCACTCTTTCTATATTTGCCAGTTTTAGAAAATGTCTTCGGGTGCTTGTTAGGACAACATGACGAGACAGGCAAAAAGGAACATGCCATCTATTACTTGAGCAAGAGATTCACTGCATGTGAGGCAAGATATACACTAGTGGAAAAGACTTGTTGCACCTTAACATGGGTGGCCCAGAAGTTGAGGCATTACTTGTCGTCATACACTACCTACCTTATATCCAAGATGGACCCATTGAGGTATATCTTGCGCCAGCCCATGTCCATTGGGAAATTGGCCAAGTGGCAGATGCTGCGAAGTGAATTTGACATTGTATACATAGTATAAAAGACCGTTAAAGGACAAGCCTTAGCCGACCTACTAGCTGAAAGTCTCGTGGATGAGGATCTCGAACCCCTTCGAATTTATTTCCTGGATGAAGAAGGATGGCCATAGAGGAAGAAACAGTGGAACCGTACACGGGATGGAGGTTATTCTTTGATGGAGCCATCAACTACAAAGGTTCCAGAATCGTAGCAATTCTGATATCGAAAATCGGGCAACATTATCCGATGGCCGTAAAGCTCAAATTTCGCTGTACCAACAACATAGCAAAATATGAGGCTTGCATCCTAGGACTCAGGATGGCATTGAACACAAACTATTGGTCATAGGAGACTCCAATCTGCTGATCCATTAAGTACAGGGTGGGTGGGCCACCAAGAATGATAAGATCTTGCCATAGGTAAACCTGACACAGAGGTTGTGCAAAAAGTTCAAGAAGACTGAATTCATGCATACGCCAAAAGCTCAGAACGAATTTGTTGATGCTTTGGACACCATAGCATTAATGATTCAAAGATCCCGAAAGCAGTCACATTGATCCGCTGGAAATAAGTCTAAAAGAAGAGCACTCCCACTGTTCCCATGTTGAAGCAGAACAAGAAGAAAATCCATGGTACAACGACATCAAGATGTATTTGGAGAAGCGGGAGTATCCCGAAGGTATCACAAGTAGCCAAAAGAAAACCATCCGAAGAACGGACAAAAGTTTATTTCTAAACAAGGAAATACTTTACAAACGGACATGAGATCTGGGCTTGCTCCGATGTATGGAAGGTACTGAAGCCACGAAACTCCTAAAAGAAGTGCACGGCGGGACCTGTGGGCCCTATATAAATGATTTCATGCTGGCCAAGAAGATCCTCTGAGCAGGGTATTATTGGATGACAATGGAAAATGATTGCTGCACAAGTTTGTACAAAAAATTCCATCAATGTCAGATCCACGGAGATCTAGTTAAAGTCCCATCGAGTGAACTCAACGCCATGAGCTCACCTTGGCTATTCTTTGCTTGGGGTATGGATGTCACTGAACCGATCGAGCCTGCCGCCTCAAATGGGCATCGATTTATTCAAGTTTCCATAGATTACTTCACCAAATCGGTGGAAGCAACATTGCACAAATCACTGACAAAGAAGGTAGTAGCTGAATTCGTGCGATGCAGCATCATATTCTGCTTCGTCATACCCGAGTCCATCATAACAGATAACGGGGAGAATCTGAATAGTCACCTGATGAAGGATATCTGTAAGCAATTCAAGATCACTCATCGGAACTCAATGGCCTATCGGCCACAAATGAATAGAGCTGTAGAAGCTGCCAACAGGAATATCAAAAGGATATTGAGAAGGATGACAGAAAATTACAAGGGTTAGAATGAGCAACTGCCATATGCTTTGTTGGGATACCATACAACAGCCCGAACTTCTATAGGGGCGACTCCATATCTCTTGACTATGGTACCGAAGCGGTCATATCTGCTGAAGTCGAGATACCATCATTAAGAATTATTCAAGAAGCTGAATTAGACAATATAGAATAGGTCCGAGCTCGATATGAGCAACTGGCTTTAATTGATGAGAAGAGCATGGTTTCCATATGTCATAGTCAACTACACCGACAAAGGATGGCATGAGCCTTCAGCAAACGAGTCAGAGCTCGACACTTTCAAATAGGACAAATGGTACTCAAAAGAATATTCCCGCACCAAGACGAGTACAAAGGGAAGTTTTCTCCCAACTAGAAAGGCCCCTATGTGGTTCGCAAGGTACTCTCCGGAGGAGCCGTGGTGTTAGCAGAAATGGACTGGCAAGAGTGGCCCAAGCCAATCAACTCAAACGCAATTAAGCGGTACTTCGAGTGAAGACACGCTTTTCAATTGTGTTAGTTATCTATTTGCTTGTATTAGTTATTTCTTTACTTGTAATCGTCAGTCAGAGATTAGGGAAAAGCCAAACAATTTCCTAGTAATATGAACTACGCCATGACCTGACTTCCCCACAGTGGGGATACGTAGGCAGTCCATTTAGGACCTGGTTGCATTATTAGTGAAAACCAAAACTCAATTATTTCATTCCGAACTACGTTCGACCAGATTCCTACTGTGACAGGATACATAGGCACTCTTTGAGCTCGGTCGTACCAAAAGAAAAACCTAAGAAAACCCTAGGAAGCCCCAGAGATAGGACTTTAAGGAAATTCAGATTCGGCACGAAGAGATTGCCATACATGCCCAACTGGGGCAAATTTTTTGAAAGGTTCTCCAAAATTCATGCCACCGGTCCGTCACAAGAATCATCCAATCAAAAGTCTCAAACTAGGGTAGAAATTTTGGGGCAGAATCTCAAAATTTCTCATCCTTAACCGGTCAGCGAGGGTTAATCAATTTCGACACCTTAAACTGGGGCAAAATTTTTTAGGGAACCTCAAAATTTCCTGCATTTAGATTCGGCACGAGAGTTTTCCAAGTAAGATAGGTTAAACTGGGGCAGAATCTTTGAGAGGACCTTAAACATTCCGCAAAGAAACAGGATCCCCAGCTATCAAAGCAGCAGAGAAAGGAATATTTCTCATTCGAAAGCGCATGTCATGACAATTAACCTAAACAACTTTAGGAAAGATAAATTTGTTTTCATAAGTAATTAACTCATGATTAACTATTTACAAAAATGATTTTCTTCCCCGATTTGAATAAATTCATCTTTCGAATACCGAATCCAAAGGGATTTGAATCCAAGGGAGCTGGCAAAGCCGAAGACGTAGCCAGAAGTAACAATACAGATCAACTTTAATAGGAAAATAACCCCTTGCTGATACAAGTCTCTATGTCATCAGGAGGACGACCCATTTTTCTAACTCCATTTCATGTGCAGGTAAAGACAGTTCACCAGACTGGGCCGAGCCGCCGCTAGAGATAGGGTTCGTAACAATCAAAGCCACAAGGGCTATAAAGGGACTGAAACACCATAAGGGCAAATATCTAGCCACGAGGGCTGTAAAAGAACTAAAACGCCATAAGGGAAAATATCTAGCCACGTGGGCTACAAAAGGATCAGAATGCCATAAGGGAAAGTATCTATCCACAAGGGCAACAGAATGACCAAAAGGCCATAAGGGCAAATATTCGGCCTAAAGGGTCATAACAAAGCAAAATGACACATCTAACCACGAGGGTCACAGCCAACATAAAGGACGAAAGAAAGACGATTTAACCGAAGGGGCCCAATCTGTCATTTGCATGCCATGAGGGCCATTCATTCATTTCATTGCCAAGAGGGCCATTGATTCAAACATTTCCAAGAGGTCCATTCATACAAACATCGCCAAGATGGACATTCATACAAACATTTCCAAGAGAGCCATTTATTCAAACATTGCCAAGAGGGCCATTCATTCAAACATTGCCAAGAGGGTCATTCATACAAACATTGCCAAGAGGGACATTCATACAAACACTGCCAAGAGGGCCATTCATACAAATATTGCCGAGAGGGCCATTCATACAAACATGCCAAGAGGGCCATTCATTCAAACATTTCCTAGAGGGCCATTCATACATTACCAAAAGGGCCATTCATTAAAACATTGCCAAGAGGGCCATTCATTCAAACATTTCCAAGAGGGCCATTCATCCAAAAATTGCCAAGAGGGTCATTCATGCAAATATTTCTAAGAGGGCCATTCATCCAAACATTTCCAAGAGGGCCATTCATACAAACATTGTCAAGAGGGCTATTCATTCAAACATGGACGTAAAGGCCATTTATTCATACAAATTTCCAAACATAATCAAAAGGGTCAAAGCGATGTAAATCCGGTTAGATGACTGCAGTTTTCATTTCAAAGGTCAAAATGATGTAAATCTAGCCAGACGGCCGCAAAGATTCATTTCAAAATAAATCACAAATAAGCACTAAACAGACCGAAGCCTCCAAATAGAGGGGCAGGCTGATCTAATCAAATCCAGACGCATGCAGAGCAAACGTAAAACTTTTTCTTATGTAGCCGGTCTAGATAGGGTGCCCATGAGAGTCAAGCTCACCGGCCAGGACTTGGAAGATCGCTCTGCCCCATGCTCAGCCAGAAAAACTTTTTATTTGCTTTATCTGCTTTTCTTCAAAATTATCCTGAAACCGATCGGGCACACATCGACACATTCAAAGGCATTCCCGCATAAGGGACACCCTTTTCCTCCTATCGAGTCGAACTACAAGTGACTTGATTACCAAGACCAGGGTTATGTAGGCGAACTCAATACCACAAAGTCAGTCACACTTCAACCAATCACTCCAGACCTCCAGTTTTTGACAACCGGGCAATATAAGATTTGCTTAAATTTGCATTTAGAAGTCTAATTAAGTTAAAATACAAATGGCCTGAATTCTCATATTGCCTGAGATATGTAGGAAACCCTGAAACCAGGGTCCGGCCATATATTTGAAAATTGCATAAAATGAGTGTTAGTTTGGAGTGGGTCAGTCAAAAATCAGGGTTAGTCAAATTTCATTGCTTAGAGATTGTCCCGCCATCCCCGAACACTGAAGGGGCAGTTGTTGACACCTAATTTTTGACCTCCCCTAATTTATTTTAATTGCCTAGAGTCCTTGGATATCAAACAGGGTGAAATGTGTAAACCAAAATGATTTTATAAAATTGTTTTGATAATATTTCGCCATTTCATCTGGAAAAATAACTTCAATAATATTATAAATCATTTAGAAATTAATTTACACAATTTTTTTTTATATAATTGATATGGAACATTTGCCGAATTTAATCAAGAAGGTAATTCAAAAAAATTATTTATTTAATTGTTAAAATTATGAGAAATCAATTAACAAGAATTTTACTCAATTTAATTCAAGAAATCTGATTAATTAAATAAGTTAATCATTTTACCCCTCAAATCTTAATCTTGCATATCCTATTTGCATTTGTGCAATTTTTTTTAGAGTTAATCATAATTAATCAAGTGTTTAACTTTTTCGAGTTAGTTTAAGTTTTTTTTGAAAGTTTGTTTTGTTTTCTGAGTGTATGGCTGAGTGTTGGAGTGGAAGAGTCAAGATTCCAAGTCCATTCTCGATCGAGGCTGCACCAAGAAGAGGTAACCTTCTTTCCTCTTTCTCATTTTTGCATTTTTTAGCATTTGTTTGGTGCTGTTAGTTATGTGGTTAGTTTGGCTTTAGTAAATTATGTGATTAGGGTATACTGTTAGTTTAATATCCTGTTGTTAGTTGATTAGTGTTATTTGTTAGTTCATTATCCTGTCTTAGTTAAGTATGGTCTTGCTTTAGTCAACTAGATGATTAGTTATCTTGTCTTAGTTAATCATGTTATTAATATATAATGGTTTGCTTTGCTTCAATTGACTATGTGATTAGTCTAGAATTCATGGTCTGTTCGTCATTTTAGTTAAGATATGTGATTAGTCTAGATTCAGTAGCTTGTTGGTTATGTTCAGCCTCGGTTAATCATGTGTGTTTGGTGTGAATTTATAGTCTGCTTATTAAGCTTAGTTAAAGGGTGGTTGTCTAGCTGTATACCTGCTTAATCTTAATCATCCTTAGCTTAGACTAGGCTTGTTTGTTTTAGGTTTCCTCTATTTTACTTTGTATTTGATTAGTCATATGTGTAGGTAAATCTGCTTACAAAATTTAGTTTCTTTTATGGTTAGTTGAGCCTAAACTAGCCTATGAAGGTTCTGTATTGATGAAACGCATGCCTATGATTGTTTGAATGTGATTTGTATGCTTAAAATGATTTAGTCATGCATATTTAGGGTAAACAACTTGCTTAACTATAATGTGCACTTTCCATTTGGGTAAATCATGTATCATTTGCTTAACTAAGAGTATTGTTTAATAGAATTGAGTGTGTCTCATGAGGCTAGCATATAAGTATGATTGCTGTCCAATTTACTTGCATCTAAACTGTATATTCATGTCTGATATCATTTAACTGCCCATTTTTTGCTTAGCATGATTCCATTAAAGCCCCGTTTGACTTATAAGCTGATGTTATACAATTGTTATCACTAGCATGAGTCTACATGGTCTTCCTTAATCAAAAATAGGTGTCAAATGTTCTTAATAGGATTAAAGGGACTTTGAGTTCAATTCTAGCAGTCTGCATACACATAGCAATCTGAATGAGCCTTATATATGTCTTAAGGTTCATTATTGACTGATTGAGGTTAAAATGTTAGCTGCATATCAAAATGCTCACTCTCTGCTGCACCTGAACCATTCTCCCTATTTCTGCACATTTGTTATCCTTGAAGCACCTTATATGGATGGAAAGGTATTGCAAAGGGCTACAACTTTCATTGAGGATGTTTTCCAAATTCCCAATTAATAAGGGGGTTATGCTTGCTTGAAGTGAGGCCTCGTGAAAACTCACTTGAAAACTGACTTGAAACATGGTTTGTCTGGCTCTATGGTTCTATACTCTAGTTCAGAAGTACGAGATGTCATACTGTATCTCCCCCTTGGGATCATTCGTCTTCGGATGATAGGTCATAATTCTTATAATCAGGATTGCCTTGCTTGACATAAACCTTGTGTGAATCCCCCCATCGTCTATCATTGTGAATATGAACATGAATTCTATACGTGGGACTTAGAAAGAAATCATAGACACTATTACCATGAGAGCTGGAACATGACCATGAACATGACATGATTACATGGACATGATGAGAATGACATGGAATATGAATACTGGATTTACATGAATACGTGGAAACATGGGTATTATAGCATGAAACATCAGTACGTGGAAACATGACTGTTAGAGCATGGAACACAAGTGCGTGGATCGTTTACCTTAGAGGTTCACTGCTGGGTCATCGAACAAATATGGATATTTTGACTTCAGGTCCTCTTCAGCTTCCCATGTAGCCTCTTCGCCTTTCTGACTTCTCTATAGCACTTTTACTGAAGCAACTTTTTAGTTCTCAACTTGTAAACTTGGCAAGAATATCCACGAGAATCTCTTCATAAGTTAGGCCATCCTTAACCGTGATAGTTTCAGTAGGGACGACCAATGACGGGTATCCTATATATTTCTTCAGTATGGACACATGGAACACCGGGTGCACCGAAACCAAATCTTGCGGTAATTCGAGCTCATAGGCAACTTGGCCAATCCTTCACAGGATTTTGTATGGCCCGATATATCAAGGACTGAGTTTTTCTTTCTTCCCAAATCTCATGTCACCTTTCATAGGTGAAACTTTCAGAAATACCCAATCATCAATCTGAAACTCCAAATCTCTTCGCCGCACGTCCGAATAGGACTTTTGGCGACTCTAAGCTATTATCAAATGCTCCTGGATCAATTTGACCTTTTCCATATTATGGTCGATCAAGTCTTGTCCTAACAACTCTGCTTAGCCAACTTCGAACCAACCAATTGGTGACCTACACCTTTACCCATACAGAGATTCGAACGGTTCCATCTGGATACTTGCATGATAACTGTTGTTATAGGCAACTCAATGAGAGGTAATTGATCATTCCAATTGCCTTTGAAGTCTAGGAAACATGCCCTCAACATATTCTCAAGTGTCTGAATAGTGTGTTCTGCCTGACCATCTGTCTGAGGATGAAAAGTTGTACTGAGATTTACCTTGGTACCTAATCCTTTCTGAAAAAACTTCCAAAAGTTCGTTGTGAATTGAGCACCATGATTTGAAATAATGGACACTAGGGTCCCATGAAGCCTAACAATTTCTTGAATGCATAGCTTGGCATAATATTCTGTTGAACTGATGGTCTTCACTGGCAGAAAGTGTGATGATTTAGTTAGTCGGTCCACAATCACCCAAATCGAATCATGTCTTTAGATAAGCAAGGTAAACCTGTTATGAAGTCCATTTTTATCATCTCCTATTTTCAAATGGGAATATCTATGTTTTGAGCCAAACCACCAGACCTCTAGTGCTCGAATTTCACATGTTGACAATTTGGACATTTAGGCACAAACTAAGCGGTGGACTTCTTTTCTCAGAGTCCAAAATTCAGACTTCTTAGATTATCTAAGTGGTGGACTTCCTTTATCATAGTTTTCTTTCCTTCTTCAATATGAGATAAACTTCCCATGGATCGCTGACTAAGAGCATCGGCTACCACATTTGCTTTCCCTGGATGGTAGAGGATATCCACATCATAATCCTTGAGCAATTCGAGCCATCTCCTCTTCCTAAGATTCAGCTCTCTTTGCTTGAAAATATACTGAAGGCTCTTGGGATCTGTGAAAATGTCAACGTGAACCCCCTACAAGTAGTGACACCATATCTATAGTTCAAAACCACAGTTGCCAATCCTAGATCATGAGTTGGATAATTTTTTCGAGAGTCCTAAGTTGTCTGGACGCATAAGCTACCACCTTGCCATGCTGCATTAAGACACATTCAAGACCAACTCATTAAGTATCACAATACACTACGAACCCTTCGGTTCCCACTAGTAGCTTTAACATCGGAGCAAAAGTCAACTTCTTTTTCAACTCTTCGAAACTCCACTAACAAGAATTTGACCACTGAAACTTGACTTTCTTCTGAGTTAACCTAGTCAATGGAGCTGAGATAGAGGAAAACCCCTGTATGACCTAAGAAACTTCTTACCTTTGTTGTTGAAATGGGTCTAGGCCAATCCTTAACGGCTTCTATTTTCTGAAAATACACTTCCACACCTTCCCCTGAAATGACATAGCCTAGAAACGCTACTGTTTCAGCGAAAATTCACACTTTGAAAATTTTGCATAAAACATGCGATCCTGGGGTGACTGTAATACTATTCTGAGATGTTCTGCATTGTCAGTCTCATTACAGGAATACACCAAGATGTAATCAATAAAAACAATGATGAATAAATCAAGATAAGGCTTGAAGACCCTGTTCATAGGATCCATGAAAGTTGCTGGTGCATTCGTTAACCCAAACGACATGACAAGAAATTCGAAATGACATAACGAGTTCTGAAAGCGGTCTTCAGAATGTCAACTTCCTTAACCTTCAACTGATGGTGTTGACTCCTAATTTTTGACCTACAATAAATTTATTTAATTAATTAGAATTTTTGGATCTCAAATGGAGTGAAATATGTATTTTTATAAACCAACATGATTTTTACAAATTTGTTTTTGACAATGGTTTTCCATTTCATTTGGCAAAATAATTTCAAATACATATATAAGTCATTTAAAGTATTTTACATATTTTTCCATCAATACTAAAGTATTTGTCAAAATAGTTCAAAACAATTGTGCAATTAATTGTTTAAATTATTAAATATCAAATTGACAAATATGTTACTACTTAATCCGTTAATTCCAGAAAATTTATTAATTAAATAAAATAATCAATTACATCTCGATTTTACAATTTTTGCATAACTATAATTGCAATTGACTCCAATTAGTTATGTATTAATTGCGGTTACAGTTGAAATAGTTAATTAATTGATATGTGTTAATTGTGGCTATATTTGAAATATCCAATTGCATGATTAAGGTCAATCAGGGCGATAATTACAATAATTGTCGTTTTATGCATATTGGCCATATTTTAAAAGGAATTAATTGGTTAACAAGTTTTGATTTTGGGCATAATTGAAATATTTAAAGCTCTTAACTTTGGTTTTTAGTTAAACTGACTATTTTGTTCCTCCATGTATACACATATATACATGAATATACACGAATATGTCTGTATATGCATGTATATGTGAACAACATGCCCCTTTTCTTTTCTTCTAAAAGCAAATCAAGTCCATCCCACCATCCAAACGACCCTTTTAATCTGATATATGCATACCAAACAACCTTATTTCTTACTTTGTGAGAAGAGGGTTCCATGAAACCCTAGCCACCTCCTTCTCCTCTCTTTCTCTTGCTTCACTTCTTTCCTGAAAATGGCAAAATCTCAAGCCAACTTAACTTCTTCAATCAATGCTACACCTCTCTCACCTGTTTCCATTATGGAACCACCATAGAAGAGGTAAAACCCTTCCTCCCTCTTTTACTTTTTCTGTTCCAATAAGGATGAAGCTCTTAATGGTTTTTGTCATTTTTCTTCATTTCTTATTGGTTTAGGCTGATTCATAAGGATTCAAGAGAATCCTTTACATGTCAATTTGTCCCACATCGAATTTGAACTAAGTTTCAGGGGTTTTTGGGGTTCTATATTGTCACGACCCAACTTACGAGCCGTGCGGCCACCTACCATGTTTCTACCTAGTAGGCGAACCCTTACCAACCTACCCAATGTTCAACAGCTTTGCTAAAAATAAAATACTTAACAATCACAAATTAAAAGTAAAACTCATGATGACTTTTGTTATTGACACAAGAAAATTGAAAAATCCCTGGATCTCGTCTCCAGACAGTACAATGCCTCCCTATTACACAAGGATAAATAAAATAAACCACACAAACCTCTCGCACTGGAATGAGACGAGCAAGGGCCGTAGGAAGATGTCCCAGAATCCACAAGGAGAAACTTCAACTTAAAACCTGCAACATACCTACACCCAAAAGGATGTAGCAAGAGTAGTCTCAGTACACCACACGTACTGGTAAGCATGATAGGTCGACTAAGATTAGTTCATGCAACTCAATATAAAATCAATAAGATAAGCGAAAAAGTCAACGAATGCCCTCAAGACTCCCAATATAGATTATTACACCGATACAGACTCACCTCACTACTCCCAGTTATTTCCACAGTATTATCAGTTATCCCACTAGTCAAATGTAGTCCTATTTCGTATTCCCTTAGGCCAATTAATTAAGTCTTATCCACTCATTTACACTAACGTCTACTTCCTGATTTTTAGCCTTAGAGCTTTCTGTTCACTCGCTAAGATATGATGCATCCACGAAACATACTCACCACACTTCCACTAACCACTGGAACTCTCTAAGCCCATCAGACTTAATGCGGAAGTCTACCACTTAATAATTCATTCTTACACCAACACCTGCATATTGATTAACACCTCACACAGTACAACACAATTATAGGAGATGCACAATGCAGCGTGATAGACTGATAACACACAATTATAAGGATATAGAATTATGAAATGCAATGCAAATGCGATGCGAAGGCCAAAATCACGCTGTACATACATGCTAACTGATGTCATTGCTCAGTAGTCATGACCTGCAGGGGACCCATGGTGTCCATGTACCACCCGTTCCGGACTCACTCCTCAGACTCGAATCACATTTAAGGCCACATCCTCACCCCCGGTCAAATGTGCCTTTTCATACATCTAAATATATTTACCTTTACATTGCTACCAATGATCGACTGTCAAATGGTGTCACGACCCAACCCGAGGGCCGCGACGAGCACCCGGTGCTAGCCCACCCGGGCACCCCTTAACATACTTATACATCACATTCTAGGCGAGCCACGTAATTATATCATGCTTTTTATTCATCGTTCTAATCTCATCACAACAACATATCTATATCATCGATAACATCTATGCCCATATAAATGTAAATGCGCCGACGAGGCGATCAAAATAACATCCCAAAATATAAGCCGACAAGGCCGAGCATATCTAACCATATACATAATGTCTACGAGCCTCTAGGAAGGGTACATCATATCGTAACATATGGGCGGATAGACCTCGCCGTTCCCATGAATATATACACAAAAGAATCTATACCAAAAGCTTCAGCCCGAATGAAAATGGAGTCCGCTTAAATTCCCCGAGAAAATACAACATGGATCAAGTTCTGCCTCCTGCCACTCGCGGGCATGACGCGTTGTCCACAAACAAAAGGACGCCGCACAAAGAACGTACCGAGTATGTAAAGCATGATCACATCAATATGGAAGTATAATGGATAACATAAGATGGGAGATAATGGCATCATCATCACAAAGACTTACCTGCTTCCCATAGGGACGTTTCATTTCTATTTTGTACTCGCGTACATACATTCATATCCTTGCTCATTTACCTTTCGTACCTACTTTCGTACATCAAATACATTCCTTTTCATACTCATGCTCATGTCATACACATTGCATATACGTAGCCCTTACTTGGCGCTTACATGGTCTTAACATATTCATGCTCTCATTGATGTCGCATACATAACATAATCGTACTCATATAGATGTCATATACATAGCTATTATATTGCGTACTCGACCACGAAGGTTCGGTGTTTCACGTACCCGACCTTACCAAGGCTCTGCATCACGTACCTCGGCCCTACCAAGACTCAAAGGTATTCGTACCCATCCGCAAGCGCGCGCGCGCGTCGTCATATAGATATACATACATATATATATATATATATATATATATATATATATATATATATATATATATATCATCGCATCGGTTCGAGTCCGAGTGGCGGCATACCGTCTTCTAAAAAGGATAAATAGATCTTATAATGAATTCAATTCCCGATTTCCATTTTAGAATTACGTAAAATTATGGACTCTTTCTTTTTAAGATTTTTTATGATATTTTCAACCTTAGAGCATATATTAACTCACATTTCCTTTTTCGATCGTTTCAATTGTAATTACAATTCATTTGATAACCTTTTAGTCGATGAAAGCGTAAAACTATAAAGGGGATTCGTCGTAAAAAGGGCATAATAGTTACTTTTTTCTGTATAACAGGATTATTAGTTACTCGTTGGAATTTTGTTCTTCTTGGCATCTGTTATTCACCATGTACGAGGATCCCCGCTAAGCATCCATGGCTGAATGGTTAAAGCCGCCCAACTCATAATTGGCGAATTCGTAGGTTCAATTCCTACCGGATGCACGCCACCGGACCCTATATATATATATATATATATATATATATATATATATACATATTTATCATAGTCTACCCGGCCATATAAGCTCGGGGGTCATAATAGCCTCTCATGGGCACACATACATATATAGCTCATATCTATTTTTTAGCCTTCTTACTATCGCCATTCATTACATTCTATCCTTGCAGTACTACTCGTCATACAAGGAACTTAGCACAATCGTATCATTTGAGCATCGTAAGCTCATAGGAGGGGAGACATTTAGCCAAAGAACCATGCCTTATGGAAGAAAC
>NC_081350.1:69581713-69723949 GCF_029784015.1 Lycium ferocissimum | reverse complement strand
CTCATGGCACGATCTAAGAAGTGAAAGAAGAGTAACCATCCTAGATGCCCCGTAGCCTCTTGTTTATAAATGTGGCCGGCTTCACACCATAAACAGGACTCTACTGGACATGACATTGCAGACAACCCCTAGGACGAACCGCTCTAATACCAATTTGTCACACCCCTAATCCGATAGGATGTGATGGGCACCCGACCCTTACATAGGGCCGAGCGAACCCGCTGACTCTCGTAACGCTTATAATCATGCCTAGGCCTTTAAATCAACATAAATACAATCATGAAAGGTCTTCGGAAATCAAATATGCTTTTCATACTTTTTCAAATCAAACAAAGTCTATAATCATATAAAATTTGTAAAATAATGCATGACAATACGCCGGCTTATGAGCCGCTTACAAACCGACATACTATGTACATATTACCGTTCGCAAAGTCTCTAACATGGAACATGATACCATAACATAATACTCGACTCGTGACACTCCGAGAAAGTGGAGTTTCGCCAATCATTTGGAACATCTTCTACTAATATCTCGGCTATCTGCAGGTATTTCATATATGATGAAACGCACCGGAGAAAGGGGAGTCGGATTTTAATATGTACTGAGTATGTAAAGCATGAAATACAATAAGCGGGATCATACTGAAGTAAAGAGTATGGAAAATCATAAGACTTGCTTTTGAACACATATATCATGCATGTCATTGTCATAAAATCATTGTAAAAACATATGGCGTGTCCCGCTTTCTATGTGAGGGACTCGATAAATAAAATCATGTCATCATCATGTATGCATGAATAAATATATATATATATATATATATATATATATATATATGCACTCGCCCTCTAGTGAGGGACGCTCGGTGAATACCGCGTGTCCCGGCCCCGCTAGCAAAGGGGCTCGGTATGCCGTCCTGCCGCCAACCCCACATCACCACATCATATATATATATATATATATATATATATATATATATATATATATATAGCGTGTCCCGGCCCTCTAGTGAGGGACTCGGTGAATAATGCGGTAGAATGTGCACAATTGCGTGTCCTAGCCGGACTGAAAGACATATTGAGCTTCGCACGAGTTAGTAGTAGTGAGAAACCATATGCACATAAAACATTATCAAAGAATCAATGAAGTGATCAAAGCGAATCGTCATTTGAAAATCGGGGCAAAAGTTATATCAAATATCTTTCGGACACTACTCGGAAACATAACAAACATCATAAGCTTATAAAGAAAATCCGTAGGGATCATAGTCGTATATCAAGTCAATCCGAGCCCGCCTCGGAAAGTTACGGACATTACTCACTTAAGGACTTTCTACAATCATATCGAAGCAATCCGGGCCCTTCTGTGGAAGTTACGATCGTTCGTAGTTACGGAATTATTTAAAAGCAAAACTCTTTTGAAAACCAAACTTTTATGCAACTTTTGAAAGTTAGTCATACAAAAACATAAGAACCATAATTCAACTACATTAAGAATACGAATATCAAGAAACAAATAAGAATCATAGACATGCTCGGATTGCAAGAATAGAGTTACCTCGAGATTCGTGTCATAACTTACTTTCAACTAAGACATGCCAAAAGAAAGAAAGGTTGAGCTTTACATACCTTAGCCGCTTCCTAAGCTAATCCAAACTTAAGTCTCGACTTTTCACGATCTACAATAATATCATTAGGTATCAACCATTAGCCATAACACTTGAGAATCCAATTCCAAATTAACACTTTGTCTACAAAAATTTCGGCAGCATTTCCCCTACAACTTCAAACATCCCCGAGAATTCAACTCGGCCAAATCAACAACAACCATACCAACAACCATACTAAAAACATCCATACATGATTCAGAACGCATTCTAACGTCAATAATTCCTTTCTATGCAATTCGATAACATTTCGTTTATATTCAAATAAACTACATACGATCATTTCAATACCAATGCTCACATATTCAATTACTAATCCGCAACCATTCAAACAAGATTTAATAACGTTCCAAGCAACCCATACAATATTCAAAACAACCCAAACAATAGGCCATTCCACCCGAAATCCTTCAACTACAGTAGGAACATCAATAACACATTTTCTTCTTCCAAACTCATAAACTATATCAACAATTCCATACGCTTATAACATTATTTCCATAAATTCAAGAAAGCATATTAAAATCACATTAGCTTCCACACGACCCACACGATCACAACTTCGATCTTGAACCATTAAATCCTCATTTTACCTCATAAAATCCACAACGACGTCAACTAGAATACTAAATAACATTAGTTCATTTTTTTTCCTACACCACATACACCTATTCGGCCAAGCCCCCACATCCATGATTTCATGAATTTTATCCATTCCTTCACATTACAACATGCACAACTATCCATAATACAACAATCCAAACATGCTAAGTAAGTAGTTCTTTTTACTCCTATATAACATCACATACACACGGCCACACACACAACACACCATAATTCCATGAACTTCATTCATATCAACATACCACAACACACACAACCATCTATAAAACATGTAAAGGAAGTTAAACCTCACCTCTTCCAATCAACTTCTCCACACGGCTAGAATTTGTTTCGCAAGAACGAATGGCTTTCTTGTTCCAACAACTGTTCCACGTTGTAAAGGACCTTCCAATTAGTAGGGAAACTAGAATAAAAATAATTGTCCATGACCAAATTTTTGGACATCACTTTTGGCCAGCCCCTTGGCCGAAAGTCTCCTCATGTTTTTTTCTTTCTCTTGAATTCTCTAGACTTTGAAAAATAATGAATATACCTTGTTTGGTCATCCCCCTCTATATATATAATGATACATAATCCATACCAAGGGTGACACATACCCCTTGGCCGGCCTTCCCCTTTTTTTTTCTCTCTTTTTCTCCAATTTTCTAGATTTTTCTTTAAGCCATAAAAGATGAATTGTTGCCTTGCATAGTCATCTTTGTCTATGTATATATTTAACCGTTACAAATATAAGATGGACACATACACCCCTTCCATGGCTTGAAGCAATTGGCCATCCATGGGTGGTCCCACGGCCACTTGACTTTTCCAAGAAGTCATGCATAATAAAAATTTCCAAATTCCAAGCTTGCCCTTAATATTCCATTCCAATAATACTTATGTACGACTTGTCCCAAAATTGTCCCAACGTACAAATTACGGGATATAACAGGTCAAGAAGTAGTTGTCATGTTTATCCTAATCTACCAATAAAGATGTATCCATTCTGAAAAAATAGCATTTGGAGAAGAGGTTTAAAGATTTATAGTTTGACAAGGAGTGTGTGCACATGTGTGAGTCTTTTTGGACCATCATGGGTAGAAGTTGTCCATGAGTCATGTGTGTGTGAAGAGAAAACCTTGTCTTAAGGACTGTTCACCTAGTTGTGCTAGCTGAAAAGATAGATAACAAAAGAGGGGAGGGTAATGGGAACCTTGACATGAGTTTTGGCTTATGTTGTCTTTGTGTGGCTTTTCTGGATGCTTTTGTGTTTCCCTTTTGATGTTTTCAACTAAGTTCTTTGAAAAGGATCGATGAGACTGGAATAATGGTGTTTGAAGTCTATTGATGCTTATCTCTCTGTGGTTTAATCCTGATGGAAAAGGAAATGTGGGCTCTCATTTGAAACATAATGTGGTTAAGAACAAAGACCTTTTCATGATCATAGTTTTTGGTTTGAGCTTGTTAGGTAAAACCAACTTGCCCTTGCTTGCTATATATTTATGGTGGGTCTGTTCCTAGAGTGCCATGTTTGAGCTTAACAGTAAAAGTCTTAAAAGTTGGCATAGTTTCATGAGTTAACTGTGGAAGTTATGTGAGAGAGTTAAGCTATACTAAATCTTCCTATGACCCTTAGTGGTGTCACTGGGGTATGAGGAATAGCTCATAAAGGAGAGAAAAGAGGTCTTGGGAGAGTGAAAGGTGAGCCTGGGCATGAACTAGTGGTAATGACCAGTGGAACCCAAGATCCCTTTTGCTAAAAGGAGATGGGAAAGTGGTGATGACCCCACCCTATCCTGCTTCCCTTTCCTTACCCGGAGACCCCATCCTTCCCTTTTAGAACTTCTCTTCATGGTCTGGGACACAAAAGGGGTCTCAGGTATATTAGAATGACTCAGCTGTGTCAAAAAAGGAGGGGAAGATACACCTAGAAGTAAATGAGCTACTGTTAATAATTGTCAAGTCTAAGTGTTGTATGATTCCCACTTGGCCTTCTGAAAGTATCTTTATCTGGGAAGTTTGCCTATTTCTTTCGAGTTCTACTACTTAAACTATCTTTTATTGTGCAAAGAGCGTGACTGATGAGTGTGTTATATTAGCATGAGTCCATAGCCTGAGAGACTGAGTGTCAACTAGTTACTTGCCATTTGCTTTTCTTTGTTGGTCACGCGGGTCATCTATCTTGGGCACTCATACGTACCTTAATCTAAATTAGCGAGATATTACAAATAAGCAGAAATAATAATTTAACAAGGACAAGTGGGCATGCCGCACGAAGGCCGATAAGGCCGTCACAAAACATAGATAAACTCTAAACGTACGCAAACTCACGAACATATACAGAACCCACACCACATGTCTACAGACCTCTATGGAACAAAAACATAATCATATGACGGGACGGGGCCCCGCCGTACCCCCGAATGAATACGTACATATGCGAGAAAATTTTATACCAAAATACGGGCTCCGGACAAAGGAGCACTTCAAACAGCCGAGCGATAACCTAGGCGAGCGGATCAGAATCAAACGTCCGTACCGCGTGGCACGAAACGCAAACCCCCCGAAGAAAGGGGGTCGTACGGAAAATGTACTGAATATGTAAAGCGAGACTCGTAATAAATAAGGCTAAAATCGAACGGAATGTACGGAAAACAAACGAGATGCAAGATAATCAAAAATGCGTATCAAAAATCATAAGTAATGTACGAAAAACATATGCAAAAGCCGGCCCCGCTATGGGACTCGGTGAACGAACGAGGCGCCCCTTCTCCCGCGCCAAACACATCATACTTCGAGTGGGAATATCTCCGAAACAAATCATAACATACCAAATGGCCACATCACATCATATCATAGCATAAGCGTACATGGCACATCATACACCACAACCCATGCACGTATATACCTGCCCCCTCACACCGGGGCGCGGCGAACAATGCAGAGACATACGCTTGAGAACATATCCTGGCCCGGGCTCAGTGGGGGAAACATTGAGGCATCCACGAGTGGAGTAGTGAGAAACTAATGCAATAAAAGATCATACATATTTCCTAGAGACTCAATGAGGCATATCAAATAACAAATCAAATCAATGAAAACGGACGGAGTCATAGTACGTACCTTTCGGACATCACGGAAGGTTATGCGGGAACGAACGTTCGGAGTCAAAGTACATATCAAAACGTTTTGTAGGACTTAATGGAATATTTAAAATGATTTTTGTTTAGTAGCTAAAACATTCCTTAAAAGCCGCTCGAAGACAAATCGTAAATACAAAAAGTAAAATCAGAAATAGGGGGCCCACCTCGGTTAATTGAGGTGGCGGACATAAATTACATAGGCTCAACTTCATAATATCATTACGAGGACTTTAAGGTAATCGGATTTTATTTACAAAAGTTGGAGAGGTTTAGATCACTTTCTAGTCATTCCCAACCTAACTAATTCAATTCTACTGAAAGAAAAGGGAAAATTTTCGAATGCGGATTCCGAAGAGTGGAGTTGTCCCCGAGGTCCGAATTCAAGCCTAGTACATCTAGGGCGTGCCATGGAAAGAAAACAAAAGCTTTACATACCTTTCTCGCTTGTTAAGCTCGCCGAAACTCCGATCCCGTTTCGCCAAAAATCTGCAAATGGTCATATTGACCAGTTACTATTCATGAGACTTGACATTTCAATCTTTGGTTTCTATTTGGCTACCGAAATTTCGGCAGCACTTCCCCTATAAATGTGACACCCCGAGGACTTAACTCGGCTCAAATACCAACAACAACCAAACCAATAACATTAATCCATAACAAGAATCACAAACTAAAACGAATAGTCTTCTTTCAACATAAGGCAACAACTTCCCAACTACTTTGCATTTATGATTCAATATCCATATTTTCATACTCATTTACTCACCAACATCATCCCAATATCATTTAGAGGCATTTCATATAATTTTTCATATTATCCACCAAATATACAAACTTTTCACCGAAACCATAACTTACCCAAACTTCCATTCTTCGACAAACATGTTCATAACATATTGTTATCTTCCAAATTCATCAATAATCATCATAATTCACACTCTAACATCTTAACTTCCATAATGTCATAAAATCATACAAATACGACATAAGTTCCTACATTCCGTTTCAATGCAAACTTTCATCACTCTAACTCCATTTACATTGCAAGGATCACAACAAACACAATTAACATATTAAACAAAACAAATCCATCCTTAATGCATCACTACATATCCCACGGCCACATGCAATTTTTCACATCCCTCCAATTTTCATTCAATTTCCATTTCCAAAACAAATCCCACAATCACCACAACTAAATTACAACATAAACTTCAACACAATCTTACCTATACAACAATACCTATACACGGCCATATACATGCATATACTTCCACCATGCAAACTTCCATATTTCTATCTATTCTACTCATTTCCATATTCCACAACACAAACAAACCTTCAAAACATAATTAGAAAAGATGAATTCTTACCTTTTTCTTCAATCTTCTTTACTTGAGTAAGTTGTCCATTTGAAGAAACAAGCCTTTTTCTTCCAAACCAACCACACCAAGTTGTAGAGGGCACTTAATTTAGTAAGAAAACCACAAGAAATTAATTTTTGGAGAAAGATTTCCAAAGGTGATTGGCACCATGAAGGCCTTGAATGCCTCATCTTTCTTTCTTTTTCTTGATTTTTTTCTTGTTTTTCTCCTTCTTGCCATTATATATATGAAAATTCTAGAGAATTTTCATGAATCTTATTCCCTTTTTATTTCTATTTTTCTTAGTCACATGACCTTGTTTTCCATGACTAATTTAATCTGCAAGCATGCATGATTTAGCCACTGGGCCACCATCTTTGGGCTACACAGCTTGTCTTATTTTTTTTTTTTTTCAAATTTTCCAAGCCCAATTTTCTTGGTCCATATTGTTGGTGATTCATGAAACCATTTTCCGACATTCCAATTTTGCCCTTAGTCTTTTCCGATATTTCCACATCTACATTTTCCATAACCAACTTATGAACCAAACAAGATCAATTCATTTCATTGTCCTTAACTTGTCTCAAAAATCCCGAGATTCCCAAAGGTGAAAAATACGGGTTATAACATTCTCCCCCCCTTTAGAACATTCGTCCTCGAATGTTCAATTAACCTTATGGGGTTTCAGGATACTTTGGGGGGGGTTTCCTTCTTTCCAAACACATACTTGAGCTTGACCAAAGCACCTATAAGGGCCTTCATCCTTTTAACTTCCTCTGTCATTCTTCGACATCTCTTTACTAGGACTGTTCGGGGTCTTAAATCGGATATACGGCGAACTAAATCTCGCCAGAATCAGAAGGTCAAACGGATGTCGGACGGAGTCGTATCCGGAATCAGAAGCACGACGACGACGAATCTTTCCGACGATTGTCGAGCGGACTCAAATTCGAGCCGGACGTACGAAGCGTATCGAACGGACCCATAATCGAGTCAAGCGTACGGGCACATTTACCGGACGATTCGTAGTCGGGGTCGGACGGACGAACGTATGTCGGACGATTCATGATCGGAGTCAATCGTACGGAGATGTATCAAACGGATTTCAAACCGATTTGTAATCGGAAGTATAGAGGTATATCGAGATAGAAACATAATTAGATTCGAAGTACCGGGTATGGTAGGCGAGTTTCATCGAAGTCGGCGCGAGAAATATGGCATACGGAATCGCGATCGGGTCGGACTATTTTTACTACTACTTTAGAGACCTATGGAAATTTCCTTGTCGCGTTTTTACTTCTCGCTTGATTACAACTTGCTTTTCCTCATTCTTACACATGGTTTCCTACCTTCGCTTGTCGGCTCCCTCGAAGGTTTTACTTAATCATACTCCTTATCCTTAATTCCTGCCAACACTTCCATTTCCTTGCCCTCAATATCTTTACTCAGTTGTTTTTCCAAATATCGTCATGTTAGAACTCTCCCAATCACTAATTGTAACGCAGTCAGGGTCAGTCCAGTCCGTAACATTTATTTCTCACCTTTCACTTCATCCCTTATGTTCCGTTTCGTAATACCTTCCGTTAGTTGCAGCCTTTTGTCGTTAGGACTCGCCTTTCGACCAACGTAATCACCAGGGAAAAGTCCTACGCATACATATATATGCACTCATCACCATTCTACTTACAAACATTTCCAATCGCTTTTCGAACTTACCCTAATTCCCAAGCGATATTGCGCTTTCTTCTTTTTCCCCATTTAATCTGCTCCAGTCTGCGCGACTTCTGTAAGAGTGCGTACCGCTTCACATACTTCCTTTTCCTTTAGGTTACCCCAAATTTCCATTTATTTCTTGTATTCTTCCCACTGCGGTCTTACCTCTACATTCACACCTGTCGCAACTTTTTTTTTTTTTTTTTTTTTTTTCCGCCCATATTCTTGTCGCAACCCTACTATCATTTCCTTAAACTGGAGCTTGTCGTAATTCATCCCGTGTACTATAGTTATTCTTAGGTCTATCTAACTTCTCATTTATCCCCTTAAATTCCAAGTTTGCAAAATTTTTCAATTACTTCCTGTGGGTCACCCATCCTAAAATTGCTCCCCCCCGAGCACGCTTAACTTCGCAACTTCGGTGGATTCTGGTCCCTTAATGTTGATATAATCACGTCCATTTCCACACACGACCTTTATTACATAATACGAGGCTAATCGAGGCCTTACGGATCCCGAGGCATATTCACAACACGTCCTTTCTTGTACAATTACTATTTTACCCTTCTCGACCTTCGGTAGTCACCTTTGCAAATTCTTATTACTCGAAATCTGTACGCCGCAAATACCCATAATACCGTGCAGAATATACAGCTTCGCATTCCATTCTAACCATTCAGGATCTCCTGTTTCAGGTAGCGGAACAAGTATATTCGAATTTACTCGTGTGACCTTTCCCGTCACCGCTTACCATTTTCCGCCATATGTAGAGCTCACGCGAGGAATTTTATTTCCTATAACTTGGCTCTATCGCACGATCTAAGACAGAAAGAAGGTCAACAATTCCTAGATGCCCCGTAGCTTCCCGTTTATAAATGTGGCGCGCTTCACACCATAAACGGGACTCTACTAGACACGGTCTCGTAGACATTCCGAGGACCTAACCGCTCTCGATACCACTTTTGTCACGACCCAACTCCGTAGGCCGCCACTCGTGCCCTAGTTGGGCACTCATACGTACCTTAACCTAAATTAGCAAAATATTACAAAGACAAATAGAAATAATAATTTAACAAGGACAAGTGGGCATGCCGCACGAAGGCCGATAAGGCCGTCACAAAACATAGATAAACTCTAAACGTACGCAAAGCTCACGAAACATATACGAACCCACACCACATGTCTACGTACCTCTACGAACAAAAACATAATCATATGACGGGACGGGGCCCCGCCGTACCCCGTAATAAATACGTACATATGCACAGAAAAGTCTATACCAAATTATGGGCTCCGGACAAAGGAGCACTTCAAACAGCTGAGCAGATAACCTAGGCGAGCGGATCAGCAAATCAAACGTCTGTACCTGCGTGGCACGAAACGCAGCCCCCGAAGAAAGGGGGTCAGTACGGAAAATGTACTGAATATGTAAAGCAGAGACTGTAATAAATAAGACTAAAATCAGAACAGAATGTACGGAAAACAAACGAGATGCAGAGGTAATCAAAAATGCGTATCAGAAAATCATAAGTAATGCATGCAGAAAACATATGCAAAAGCCGGCCCCGCTATGGGACTCGGTGAACGAACGCAGGAGGCGCCCCTTCTCCGCGCCATAACACATCATACTTCGAGTAGGGAATATCTCCGAAACAAATCATAACATACCAAATGGCCACATCAGATCATATCATAACATAAGCGTACATGGCACATCATACACCACAACCCATGCACGTATATACGCCCCCTCACACCGGGCACGGCGAACAATGCAGAGACATACGCTTGAGAACATATCCGGCCGGGCTCGGTGGGGAAACATTGAGGCATCCACGAGTGGAGTAGTGAGAAACTAATGCAATAAAAATGACATACATATTTCCAGAGACTCGATGAGGCATATCAAATGACAAATCAGATCGATGAAGTCGGACGGAGTCATAGTACGTACCTTTCGGACATCACGGAAGGTTATGTCGGAACAGAACGTTCGGAGTCAAAGTACATATCAAAACGCTTCATAGGACTTAATGGAATATTTAAAATGATTTTTGTTTAGTAGCTAAAACATTCCTTAAAAGCCGCTCGAAGACAAATCGTAAATACAAAAGAGTAAAATCAGAAATAGGGGGCCCACCTCGGTCAATTGAGGTGGCGGACGTAAATTACATATGTTCAACTTCATAATATCATTCACGAGGATTTTAAGGTAATCGGATTTTATTTACAAAAGTTGGAGAGTTTTAGATCACTTTCTAGTCATTCCCAACCTAACTAATTCAATTCTATTGAAAGAAAAGGGTAAATTTTCGAATGCGGATTCCGAGGAGTGGAGTTGTCCCCGAGGTCCGAATTCAAGCCTAGTACATCTAGGGCGTGCCAAGGAAAGAAAACAAAAAGCTTTACATACCTTCCTCGCTTGTTAAGCTCGCCGAAACTCCGATCCCGTTTCGCCAAAAATCTGCAAATGGTCATATTGACCAGTTACTATTCATGAGACTTGACATTTCAATCTTTGGTTTCTATTTGGCTACCGAAATTTCGGCAGCACTTCCCCTATAAATGTGACACCCCGAGGACTTAACTCGGCTCAAATACCAACAACAACCAAACCAATAACATTAATCCATAACAAGAATCACAAACTAAAACGAATAGTCTTCTTTCAACATAAGGCAACAACTTCCCAACTACTTTGCATTTATGATTCAATATCCATATTTTCATACTCATTTACTCACCAACATCATCCCAATATCATTTAGAGGCATTTCATATAATTTTTCATATTATCCACCAAATATACAAACTTTTCACCGAAACCATAACTTACCCAAACTTCCATTCTTCGACAAACATGTTCATAACATATTGTTATCTTCCAAATTCATCAATAATCATCATAATTCACACTCTAACATCTTAACTTCCATAATGTCATAAAATCATACAAATACGACATAAGTTCCTACATTCCGTTTCAATGCAAACTTTCATCACTCTAACTCCATTTACATTGCAAGGATCACAACAAACACAATTAGCATATTAAACAAAACAAATCCATCCTTAATGCATCACTACATATCCCACGGCCACATGCAATTTTTCACATCCCTCCAATTTTCATTCAATTTCCATTTCCAAAACAAATCCCACAATCACCACAACTAAATTACAACATAAACTTCAATTCATCTTACCTATACAACAATACCTATACACGGCCATATACATGCATATACTTCCACCATGCAAACTTCCATATTTCTATCTATTCTACTCATTTCCATATTCCACAACACAAACAAACCTTCAAAACATAATTAGAAAAGATGAATTCTTACCTTTTTCTTCAATCTTCTTTACTTGAGTAAGTTGTCCATTTGAAGAAACAAGCCTTCTTTCTTCCAAACCAACCACACCAAGTTGTAGAGGGCACTTAATTTAGTAAGAAAACCACAAGAAATTAATTTTTGGAGAAAGATTTCCAAGGGGTGATTGGCACCATGAAGGCCTTGTTTTGAATGCCTCTCTCTTTCTTTTCTCTTGTTTTCTTGTTTTTCTTTCTTGCCTTTGGTCTATATATAAATTCTAGAGAATTTTCATGAATTTTATTCCTTTTCTATTTTATTTAACTTAGTCACATGACTTGAATTTTCACATGACTAAGTCATGGGTGGCCAAGCCACTCCTGATATTTTGGGCTTGGGCTAGCTTGTCTTATTTTTTTTTTTCCATTTCCAAGCCCAACTACTTAGTCCATATTTTTTTGTGATTCATGAAACCATTTTCCGACATTTCAATTTTGCCCTTAGTCTTTTCCGATATTTCCACATCTACATTTTCCATACCAACTTATGAACCAAACAAGATCAATGCATTTCATTGTCCTTAACTTGTCTCGAAAATTCCGAGATTCCCAAAGGTGAAAAATACGGGTTATAACAAAAACTATTTTTTTTAGAATAGTATGACTGAGTGTCCATATGACTTGCCCATTAGGAATCTCTTTTTCTTTAATAAAGGTCTTCCAAAACTCATTTATTTATTAACAAGTAGCCCTGGTTTGTGAACCAGCTTGTTGTGTGCTTGAGTTAATAAAGAGGGGTAAGTTTTGGAAGCCGCCGCGATTTTAAATGTGTGCTTTTAAATTGTTTTGATATTGGCCTTGGTCATGTGCATTTTGGTATTAGTTGGGATGGGACTAAGGCCATGACTCGAATTTGTGGAGAATGTGGACCTACTTGGAATAAGGAAAGGGAACTTGAGTACTCTGTATTGTTTGAATTTGCACATACTGTCATATGAATTAGTTTAAACATGCCTTGTCCTCCTCTGGGAAATGGCGACTTTAATATTAGATAGGTCTGTCTATTTGAATATGTGCATTTGGAATCCTTTTATGATGAGTCCTGGGCTAAGTTTGCCTAGAAAGAAACAAACCTACATTTGACCATGAACCCTCCTGTATTTGCTTTGGTATGTCTGATTTATTTTAGCTTATCCTCTTATTGCTATAATCATCTTAACAATGCCTATGTATTGACTGATTATTATCCATGCTCCCCTCTGAAGCAGTTGTGTGTATTATCTTTATTGTCATCCAGTTATGAAACTGGGTTTGCCCACCATTACCCCTATACTTGCTGATCATTTAGTCCCACTTAAATTCTGTTACTGGCTGTGTTTTGATATGAATGCATGTCCTTAGAGTATGTGTCACGACCCAACCTACCATGACTGGCACCCACTCTAACTCCTAGTGGGCGAACCAACACACAAGTAATCTATTCATTCAAGTCCATTTTAATATTAGCAAATTAAATCAGTTACTACTCATTCAAGCACAAGATAATCAAAATAAGTCATGCCATAAAAATAATGAAGTAAATGCGGAAGTCCTAACTATTACAAATCCCAAAATCCAAAAGTCACCGTACAAGGACTCTAATCTAAACATATTTAAGGAATGAAATCTGTCTAGCAAATAGCCACAATGTCTCGAGTAGAAATAGACATCATAAAAGAAGATCTTCAGGCGGCCTGGCATGGATAGAAGCTCACCCTAAATCTGTCAGCAACGGCCTCAATGCTAGATATGAGGACGGGTAGCAGTCTCTGGATCACAATCTGCACTCAAAAGAATGCAGCAAAGTAGTATCAGTACAAACACTATTTACCACTAGATATCATAGGCCGACTAGTTATCATAGGCCGACTAAGATTAGTGTCATACATACATCATCAAATCAATAAAATAAACAAGCCATCTAACAACACGAAATCCATAATCCAACAACACGTCAGCCAAAGATATTACAAATCAAGTGATCCAAAGATTTCAAGAATCAATCAATAGAAACAACTAACGGGAACAAGTCCATCAACAATGACCACATACTCACTGTACACACATGCTAACTGATGTCATTGCTCAGTAGTCATGACCTGCAAGGGACCCACGGTGTCCAGGTACCACTTGTTCTCATCGGACCTGATCCATAAACCTTCCGCTCTAGAAAGAACCTCAGACACGGTCCACATCAATGTATCACTCGTTTACGGAACGAACCTCAGACCATGAGCCCATAATCTAGGTCACATATGTGCCTTTTCACGTATATATACCTTAGTATTTCTTATCCTATTGTTATCAATGCTCAATTATCATTTTGTATCACAATTTCACTGAGAAGATCATATTAACTTCCCATCACAACAACATCAAACTGTGGGTTTAACATAATGAATAGTTGTACGAAGCCCACACAGTCACTTAATCAATTGCATATAGTAGTTCAACCACACATACATCATGCATGAAGACTAGACATGTTTTTTCCTATTGAATTCACAACACATGCAATCAACTAATCAAAATCTAACTCAAGTAGACCGTAACCTACCTCAAACGTAGAGTTGGAACAACGCAAATCAATCTGCTATAGCTTTTCCCTTCCGTAAGCCTCAGGACGCTCAAAGTCTAGAAATTAGAATGATCAATGAGTCATACTCACTCTAGTCACAAAATCAATTCAAGACATCCTTTCCTTTAGCCCCATTCGCATGGGTGAATGATTTCTAGATGTAAACAACCTAACAATGGCCTTAGTAACCACTAATCATCAATTTATTAAGGATACTTAATCAAAACATCAATTACAAGCAGTTTCCATAATCAATCTGCCATTTTTATGAAACCCTAAGTCTCAATTCACTTAGTTCCTAGCTCTAATGGTTCAATTCATGATTAAGAGGAGTTAACCCAAGCCATTGCATGGTAAATAAGTGATAACAATCATAACCCATCAAGTATAGAAGGTTTATTAGGTTCTAGGGTTACTATGACTAATTCACCATTGAAGACCCATAAATTGGATGATAATCAGGAAGATGATACATAATGATTGAAATGGATGGATGAGACTTACCACTCAAGAATATTCTTGCCCCAGCTTGGAAATTCGCCCTAGGTGCTTGTGGGGAATTGTGTTGGAGTTTTATGAATAAAGAATTCGGAACTAAGTGTCTAAAACCCAGAATTTTGTGCCCGTCGACCGCTGCGGCGGTCAAACCACCACTGCAGAGGTCTCGCTATAGCAGCCAAATGCCCACTATAGCGGACCAAAAGAAATCCGACCACCACTATGGCTGGTCATATCCCACTATGGCGATATCGCTATAGCGGGCCATTGCCCGCCACAGCGTACACACAAACAATGGTTGACTGCTTATGGCGAGGGGTTCACTGCTATAGCGGTGCCGCCATAGCAGTACCTAACCTGCCGCAGCGGTATCACTGAGGTAGTAAATACAAAATTTTTCCCAGTTTTTCACTCTATCACCTAATATTTCATCCAAGGCCTCACAAACACAAACAAAACATGTATGTATACATAAAACATCATACGAATCCACCTGTGGCCTCGGAATTCCTAATGAAGTACTAATTTCCTACGTCATCCCACGATGGCTCACACAATCAAACAAATTCACAAACAGGTCATGTTTTCAGTTCTTAAACTTATACAACTGAGTTTCTATTAGCTCGTTCTACCCTCGGGAAGGTTCTATTTTGTGGGGTGATCCTACATTTTCCATAACGATCCGAAGGGTCATTACAGTATGACACTTGATTACTGTTTGTTTATGAGCTTGCTCAAAATCTGTTTTGCCACTCCTAAGTTCTGTACTCTTTTTTTTCTTCTTCTTGTCTGGATGTATTGGTTGAGATAAACTATGATAGCTCAGGGTCGTCCAAGCCTTTCCGGTGTTAGCCATGCCTAGGGTTCTTAGAAGCCCCTTGGAAATTGTGCGACATCGGGAATACAAGGCAAGGACTTAGTCCCCATGCCATTGGAAATCTCCAGCCAAAAAGAATTAACTCAAGGATAAAAATGGGGCAAGTATAAAAACAATATGAGTACTCTTTATGTTTTTTTATATGTATAGTTTGATTATTCTAGTGATAAGATCAGTGTTTATAAACTAACCGGGTCTCCCCCCCCCCCCCCCACACACACACTCTCATGGCCATTCGGGTCCAGTCAATGCCTATCAAACGCCTAATAGGAAATTAATTCAAAATCGAGTCCGCGAAGGCGAAGTAAATAGCGAGGAGCGTAGAAAGCCTAGCCATGGGTGAAAATGGCTAACTAGGGGTGGGGTACACCCCTAGCCTAACTATACTCCATTATCATTTCATTTTTATGTTATTTGTTTAAAGCTTTGATGTATTTGTAATTTGTATCAAAACGCATATTATAGTGGAAATGTTATGGTTGGAATTAGCCGTCTTAGGACAACGGTGCTTATACCATTTAGATGACTTTACGTCCCCAATGAATTTTCAAAACCCCGATTAAATTAAACGGTTTTTGAGGCTAAGTGTAAAAAAAAGGGGATTTTCTAAACTACTTTCCAAAGTGTAACTGATATTTTTAAACTCCAAACAATTAAAAACAGCTATTGGTGATAAAAGCATTTTTAGAGGCTTAATGACTGCTGTTACAAACTCTTTAAACAAACTCACTCATTTTCCTTTAAGTTGCATAAAAGGGGAATTTTACGAATTAAAACGGTTTTGGGCCTCAGCCCACGGATAATTTCCAGTCTAAAAGGCAAGCTTTGTATCATTTAAAATTTTTAGAAAAAACAAACCAATTCCGTACTTACGCTTTAAAACTTGAAGGGACCTGATTTTGATAATATATATACAACTCATTTTGCCTGAAGATTAAAACAAAACCAAGATTTTCACTTATGCTTACAAATTTTAGGCCAAGAAAAGGCCAAAAAGATGAGTATATACAGCCGAGATATACTCCGTTGGACATATAAAAATGATGTTTTATGACATAAAAATCAAATCGTAAAGTTTCGGATAAGACTAAACGTACCAAAATAGATCGGCCCGAGCCAACGTAGGAATATCACATGAACTTAATTTTATAAAAACCAAAGCCTCTATTTACCCTTCATTTGTGAAATAAAATGTACCCCTTGTGTATAAAAGGAGACTATTTATACACGGATATTGAAATCCAAAAACTAAAATACCCTGTATATAAAGGGAACATATTCAAATTCTTTTTAAAAAAATGATATGCAATTTACAAAATGACAGTTTCTTTTAAATGCGAGAATAAACACTAAACAGACATTTCATGCAAATATTCATAATTTGGAATTGAATATCAACCGTATAGTACGGATCCTTAATACTGGGGTACCTAACACCTTCCCCAGGGGATCATCAGAACCTTTACCTAGAACTCTGGATTACGAAGGTTTTTTTATGGTATTTGAATAAACCCTTCACCCCGGTTTTCCTAATTTCCTAAAAATTAGGTAGTGACTCTTTTCAAAAAAATATGTCTGAAAGAGCACCAACGAATTCGTAGTAGCCTTTTATGCCTTAACATCGCGTAAAAAGTGATCCGTTATAGATGGACACTCTGCTAGAGACTTACTGGTTCTAACCATAAGGATTCCAAAATAATATGAGTTTTATTTGCCTTAAATGTCTATGTGTTTACTTTTTCTCAATTATTAACTAATATTGCATGCATATCATAACTCCGCCACTCCTGACATTTATTTTACACTTTGTTCCAAAGGAGACTTCGCTTAGCATGCGGTCATTCCTTCACTATAAAACCAAAATTTTCTTTTGGAAACGTTATAAGACGGGGTTGGTACGCGGTTTTTCAACAACCCTAACGGTTCAGCTTCAGTTGTCCGCTCGGGTTCCCGGTCATTCGTGAAAAACAACTCTAGTAAAACTAGGATAGAGATAAGCCAAATCCCTACTGAGCTAGAGCATTTATACCTAGACGGGCCTTGGGTATCTCAGAACTACCTAAGGCCCATTAAGAGTGACTACCCTGTGTTCGGACGATTTATGACCCAAAAAATACCGTATCTCATTTATGTGCTATGTGGAAACATGTTCGTGCCTATGTGATGAATCATTAATTCTACGGGGACGGGAGAATCTTAATCGTGTTCTATTTTGTAGATGGAACGAAGGATCCATTTTGACATTTTCACTGAGGCTCCAGAGTTGCTGAGGGCCTGGTATGAATGTTTGGGTGATATTCACCAGAGAACGATCAATTGCACTTTAGGACACTTGCCCTCCTTTATGACAGTGAAAGGTTGCCCAGAGATGATAGAGGTATTGGCGGGGTATTAGGATGATAAAGAAATCTTTGTTTCGTTTCGATGATATTGAAATGACTCCTACCCTAGAAGAAATTAGGGATGCCATAGACAGTAATGGAACCTGTCTTAGGAAGCTGGACCACAATCTGTTATTTCTGCATAAGCCCACCGTCAGCCAGATCATGAGATTTCTTGCTTTGACTGAAGCGCGCTAGGCGCAAGGGCCACCTGTAGTCTTCAGAGATCTATACCGAAGATTCAGAGATGTCATCAGGTACACTCTATATCAAAGGGAATTCAAGAGCTGAGAAGAGTGGGAGACCACTAGACCTTTAGCCTTCGCCATAGCTTTGTTAGGTACTATGATTTTTCCACAGGATAGGTCATTGACCATAGATACCCGGGTGATATACTTGGCCCATGCAATCTTCCACGGCATACCCAAATATCTAGAGGCGAGGTATATCGACCTAGCACCCATCATATTGGCCGACATCTTCCGAGCTTTAGACAAGTGTCAAAATCATTTTTGATACTTCTAGGGATGCAATATGTTGCTGCAATGGTGGATCATCAAACACCTTAACATGGCCAAAGAAGTTCAGGGTTGGAGTCAACAGAATCAAGTAGATCACCTCGTGAATCATTGTCCAACTCTCAGATTCATGTGCAAAAATTCTTGGGCTGAATTCTTCACTGATTTGACTGAAGATCGGGTCCATTGGATGTTCCCCAATTTTATATCGGAGACTGTGGTAGTACGAGGCTAGAATTGCCCATTTGTGCCGTTAGTTGGGGCTCGTGTAATCCATCCTTACAATTCATCTAGGGTTTTAAGACAGGAGACAAGTGATACCTTAGGTAGGCAACTCTGAGCAGTTCATCATTGAACACACTGAACACAAAATCAGGCATCTTTGGGGTAATCCTCAGAGAATGGAATGGCCGTGTGAGTTGGGATCCAGACACTCTAACTCCAGACCGGCTCGAAGCAAGGTGTGACCTGGGGTATCGTGTATGGCTACAGGGACACCTGGCTCTCACACGTGCACCAGAGCCCGCACCTCTCCAGGAAGCCTAAGAAGAGAAACATATGAAAGAATGCTTGGAAGGTACAGACGAGCATTTGGCCAGGATCCTGGAAGAAACAGACCCAGTGATTGTTAGAATGGAGCTATATCAAGCGCGCCTTCGTATCCAGATAGCCCTCTGAAGGGTCAAGAAGGTAGGACGAGCCCAGCCTCGACATCAGCCGCCGGAAGACCTCCTTGATTATAGATTTTCCCTTTTTTCATATGTATATAAGCCCCATGTCGGCTTTGTCATCACTTTTTATAATCCCTTTGGGAAAGATATTAATAGTTATTATTAATATGATGGCTTTTTCGGGGCAATAATTCATCTTCACAAATGGCACTTACATGTTTCAAACGACTAGAAAAGCCTTGACTCAAGAGGCCTTAGGAACGCGAGTAGTATAAATACCTGTAAATTACGTGCTTATCTGCTATGTGCTTCTCATGCTTACCTGCTATGTGTATGATCATATATTAAGCTTGGGTATGATTGATCTGATAATCTAAACTACATACTCAAACGAAAAACCACGAGGTTTGAAAGTCACTCGAAGTTATCTCATCTAAAGGTTGACTTACAATGACGAACCAAGGAGGGCATGAAGCACGGAATCTAGGAGATACAGCTGAGATTCTGCGAGGCAAGGTGCTGCAAATGGAAAAACACCTCCAGGAGATAGGGAAGAAGATCAAGGAGGTAGACGGATTATTGGGCATGGTAGGGAACCCGCCGGAAGGCGTACCCCTAGAACAGTACTACGAAAATGTCCCTGAAGAGGTGAGGGAATTAATGTTAAACTACATACCGCTAGAGAGAAGGTCCGTAACACCCAGAGAAGGAACCCCATAGGGAACCGACGAGGAACAAGGGGCTGATTCAGATTCGTGGGTGTTCGCATCAGACCCACAGAAAGGAATAGAGCCCCAAGAAAGGGACCCCGAACCCATTGAGGAAGAACAGCTGGAGGAAGAAGAAGAGCCAGGAGAAGAAGAAGAAGAAGAGCCGGAGGAGAAAGAGCCTCAGGACATGGAAAAAATAGAGCCTTTCAACATGGGAGCTGAAGGAGGGGAGAACCCATTTGAGATGTTCCCCGAGTTTCAAAGGAATAACACGGATGGCGAATCTGGTTATTATGCCCCCTTTGAGGAGGGGACGGATTTCTCTGCGCCTTCACCCATGCTGATACCTGCTGTTTCTACTATGGCTTCGGAGAACTTTGAGAGGGAGAACCTCCCCACACCGGCTCTGTGAAGCATAGCTTTCAGAGCCCGATCTTCCCCAATTAGAGTGACTCCGTTGCCCGTCACTTGTAAAGAAGTATTCAGGAAAATGATGGCCGCTAGGATGGATTGCACCACTAGGGCTAGACTACCTGTCCCTCACTTGGTATACGCTTGTAAAAGATGCCCGTTTCACCTCAATCAGGCAGGCCACCCCTTGAATAAATGTCTAGCGTTAAGAAGGAGGATTGTTAGTTTGATTGACCACAAGATCATCAGAACTTTATGGGGTCCGCATACTTTGCTGGTCCACAACCCCGTCACCCCAGGAGAGGGAGTTACCCCCGAGACCTAGGTGTGGCGGTATGATTCACAGTTTTTGAGGAGTCGTACGCTCGCCTTTGTCTTCACTGAACAAAATCAGTCTTGTGAAACCTCTTTGCGAGCCCGCACCATTAGGGCCCAACATAAACAAGTTCTGCCTGTACCATACTGGAGCCAGGGGGCATGATATTGAAGGATGCCATGCTTTCAAACTTGAGCTCAAAAATATGATCAGGACCGGACAGATCTTGGTCCTACTCCCACCATGGTTCTAAGAGAAAGAAAGATCTGATATGAGAAAGCAAGCTCGTAAGGACAGCGGCCGGAAGAGATAAGAAATGAGCTCGCTCTCCGCAACGGAGACACCCAGGACTCACAAGAGGCAGCATCCCATGAGCATGTGATTGTAATGTTATTAACTATCATCGCTACTCTCCAGGAGAAGGCAGCCAGAAGAGAGGCAGCCGATGAAGAAAAGAATGCCTCCACTTAAGGAAGGAGGCCCCCTCCTCCCTTTCCCTCATTAAGCTCTCCAGTGCTTGATCATTTTCCTGTCTACCCACCAGGAACCATACCCCCTCCACTGAACATCGCCAACCCAAACCATGTTGGCCTCTCTTACTGTATGCCACCATTGGTTAAAAATGTTGAAATCCCAAGGACCACCTACTCAGTCCCCTCGTAGAAAGTCCCTCAGCCGGCAGTCCCCTCGTAGCAAGTCCCTCTGCCGGCATTCTTCAATCCGACAAGCAAAACACACGCACCGGCCCCACCTCCTGGCCAAACCACCACGATCCCATTTAATCATACCACCCACCAAGTATCCTTCTTCACTCCCAATATCCAAAATGAATCCTCCCCAGGACACAAGGAGTTGGATCATTATAAAGAGATGGAAAGGGCCTGGAGAGCTGAACAAGACAGGTGTCAGAAAAATATGGAGAGAAAGATGGAGGAATTATTGGAAAAGTCCAACAGGTCCACGAGGAAGGCCACGGGCCTGAGGTATGATGACTTGTGTATGCATCCAGATTTGGCATATCTGCGTATGACCAAGTGAAGACATCCACAATGTTCACTTTTAGGTTGAATTTGCGAAGTCTATCGAACATCCCTATGCCTGACTATGAATCCTAGCAATTTACCCGCAGGCACTCCAAATGCGCACTTTCCAGGGTTCAGCTTTAGGTTGAATTTGTGAAGTCTATCGAAGAACTTACACAGATGCACGGTATGCTCTGAGCTTTCCCTTGATTTTATGATGACATCATCCATATAGACTTCAATCTTTCGATGCATCATATCATGGAACAGGGTAGTCATAGCTCTCATGTACGTGGTGCTGGCATTATTGAGGCCGAACGACATTACCCTGTAATGGTAAACTCCCCAAGGGGTGATGAAAGCTGTCTTTTCAGTGTCTTTTTTGCTCATGAGTATTTGATGGTACCCAGCGAAACAATCCATGAATGACTGTAGCTCGTGCTTGGCACAGTTGTCTATTAGAATATGGATGTTTGGGAGTGAAAAGTTGTCTTTTGGACTGGCTCGGTTGAGATCTCGGTAGTCCACATAGATTCAAATCTTTCCATCCTTTTTGGGTACTAGCACTATGTTGGCCACCCAAGTGGGGTAGGACGTCACCTCCACTATTCCAGATTCAATTTGTTTCTCCACTTCGTCCTTTATCCTGATACTCATGTCAGGCTTAAACATTCGGTTCTTTTGCTTAATCGGAGAGAAACCCTCCTTGATAGGCAATATATGGGCCACTATTTCAGTGCTCAAACCTGGCATATCTGCGTATGACCAGGCGAAGACATCAACATACTCCTTTAATAGAGTTATGAGCTCTTCTTTTTGTGGAGCTCCTAAGTGAGCACTGATTCGTGTCTCCTTGACATCATCTTCATCACCGAGGTTAATCACCTTGGTTTCATCCATATTTGGCTTTTTCTTTTCTTCTAGTTCTTCTAATTCTTCTACCAGCCCCTCTAGCATCATTGTCGATTCATCATACTCCTCGTATTCCGGTTATCTATTTTCCTCATTCTTTTCACGACACGTCATGACATTTTCGGTTGTTTTATTATGGTTAATACTGAAAAGGCAAGGCAAAGTAAAGTTAGGATTATTATTATTTGTTATGCGTCGTTAGTTTAGATAAATCTTCATTATCATTATCTAATAAAGGTAGCAGTTTTAGGTAGAACGAGGCTTTTTCATAAATTCAAGAACAATTGACTACAACTGTGGTCTTGGTTCGGAACAATGTCGGACCATTTCCATTTTTAAACATTATGAAGTAATTTAGAAAAGGGGATCATTAGGGCCTCAACCGATATCACTGCTTTTAGCAAAAGGTTTTAAGAAAAATCCATCTGTCTATCGAGGAGCCAAAAGGGGAGTGGATGTCCAATTGTTCAGGTGATCTCCTAGCTTCAGACTGCATCTGTTGGGTGGATCCTAACTTTATTCAATGACCGCGTAGCATCCCTCTTCTTGGAATAGCGCCTTCAGACCCCCATCTATTTCTTCTTCATTCAGCATCAGTATCTTTCTAGGGAATGACTGGTATAGACCCAAAATTGGAAGGAGTAGGTTCCTTGTTATGGGGTCTCTCTTTATCACCCTTGTGAGCTCGTCTTCGCTAGGTGCATACCCTAGACCGAAGTGGTAATTTTCCTTTGGGATTGGAATAGGCTTTGTTATCCCTGCGAGGTCCCTTCCTAGTCCCTTTCCTGTTTCAAAACCACTCCTCAACATGGTGGAGGCAATCATTATGTAGACTAATGGCATGGGCTTATCAACCTCTTCCTCCATATAATGGCCCCAACGTATTCCACTACATGAAGATTTGGTAAGTGAGGGCTCCCTTCGATCATAGGAACGATGTCGTAAGGATACTTCTAAATATCCTTCTTAGCTGCCACCATAATTTCCTGTCCCTGCCATTCAAATTTTATAGCCTGATGTAGAGTTGATGGGATTGTCTTTGTATGAGTGTTTCCAGGGTCTTCCTAAGATCATATTGTAGTTGAAGGTGATTGCCATGACCTGGAATTCTGTTGTGAAAGTGGCAGGTCCAACCTGGATCTGCAGGTCTATGTCTCTAAGGGAATCAGTTAGAGACCCATCAAATCCCCTAACATTTGTTCCACTTTGGCCAATCTTGCCTACGTCGCGGCCAAGCTGGGTCAATGTGGTGACAGGGCAAATATTAAGGCCTAATCCATTGTCCACCAGCGGCCTCCCGATTGCTTTACCATGGCATTCCACAGTAATGTTAAGGGCTCCATTGTGGGAAGTTCCTTCTTCTGGAAAATCCTCTTTTGGGAAGTAGATTTTATGTTCCCTGATGATGTGGGCCACCCGCCCAGCCAAATCTTTGCTGCTTGTACCAGATGGTTTGTGTGCATCATCTACCACTCTCATAAGAGCCTGTTTGTGTGATGGGGAGCTGGCTAGTAATCACAACATCGATATTTGTGCCGGTGCTTTCTTCAAATGCTCAACGATGGAGTAGTCTTTCGGCTACATGCACTGCCAGAAATCCTCAGCTTCCCCTTCATTCATTGCCCTCTTCTGGGTGTTTTCTTTCCTTGTAGCATTCTGAGCCAACTCTTCAGGAGTATAACACCTCCCTAAGCGGGTTATGCCTTGGGCCATGGCTGCTTGTGCAGTGATTGGCTTGTTAGGCATGAGAGCAATTTGTTATGCCGCCTGTGCTACCACGGGTGCTGGAATCAAGGCTTTGAATCTCGATGTTGCTTTCGTGGCTCTCGGCGCTGGGACCATAACCTTGCAATTTGGACACTGTTAGAGTGTAAGGGAGGCTACTGTGTGTTCCAGGGATTCGACTGCTCTGGGGATTAAAGCTCTGCAAGCTTTCCAGTCCTCATTCCTCTCAATCATGTGTACTCTGTCATTTCTATGGTTAGGTAACGGGTTTGTGTTCACATTGAGAGCTACAGTTTCCAAAACGATTTCTCTTTTGTCAATCAGATCTTGGATTTTGTGCTTGAGATTTATACAGTATTTTGTGTTATGCCCATTTCCTCCTAAATGGTAGGCACAAGTCTGATCAGCCCTGTAGTATCTATTTTCTGGCTGTGCTGGTTTTGGTGGGACCTTCTGAATCAAGCCCGCTGCTAATAGCCTTTCAAAGAGCTGAGCCCTAGGATTGAGGAGCATTGTGAATTCCCTTACCGGCCTCTTCTCGAAAGCAGGACCTGGAGCATTGTATGTTGGGGGTGGCTGTTAATTTTGGTAATTCTGAGGCGGTTGATATGCTTGTGTTCGGTTATTTGTGCGGTAATTTTGTTGGGGTGGTACTTGATAAATAGGAGCAGACACACGGACACTAGACGGAGCCGTGTAAGCCGGTATGGTGGTTGTGAAGCTTGGTTGTGCGTAATACACAGGTGTTGCATAATTTATGAGGGGTGTAGTTTTGTGGGTAGATTGTGGTTCTTTTGGGCTTGGGTTTTGAATGTGGGATATGTTCGCCACGTCCTCTTTCTTCTTGTAGAAGATTCTTACAGTAGCTTGTCCAGATGCCTTGTTGAAGACACTAACTATTTTCCCGAATTTTTGACTATCTTCTATAGCCTCTCCCATTTTGACCAATTCAGCAAACGGTCTTCCAGCCATGGACAACATTCTATCGTAGAAATCAGGCTCCTGGGATCTGATGAACACAGAGACTAACTCTCCTTCACACATTGGTGGCTGCACACGGGCTGCCTCGGCCCTCTACCTGCTAGCAAACTCCCTGTAATTTTCTGTGGATTTCTGCTTGACCTTTTTAAGATAATAGCGATCTGCTACTGTTTTGACATTAAAGCGGAATCTTTCCATGAAGGATTCTGTCATGTCCTCCCAGGTGTGGCATTGATGCATATCTTGAGTTGCGAACCATTCAACGGCTTCTCTGGTTATGCTACGACTGAATAGTCACATGATTAGAGGTTCATTTTTCTGTACTTCGACCGATTGGTCGCAGTAAGATCGGAGGTGTGCTTTGGGATTCCCTGCCCCATTGAACCTCTCAAATTTTGGGATTTTAAACCCTTCTGATAGGTCTAGATGCGGATGCATGCACAGGTCATCATATCTCAGGCCTGTAGTCTTTCTTGCAGACCTATTGGATTTCTCTAGTAATTCGTCCATCTTTTTCTCCATATCTTTTTCCTGCATATCCTATTCGGCTCTCCAGGCTCTTTTTATTTCTTCATAATGGGCTAGCTCTTTGTGCCCTGGGGGAGTATTCGCTGGGGATGTTGGTAGTGAAGAATGAGGCCTGGTGGGTGGTATGGTTGAGTGAGGAAATGGTAGCCCGGCTGGTGGAGCATGACCATATAATTGGCTTGCCGTGTTAATGAGAACAGGATGAGAAACCTGGTAAGAAGGGACTGAGTGAGTGGTCCCTGGGATTTGGTTGTATTTTGTTAGTGGAGGAGTGCGGTGTGAAGTTCCAATATGGTTTGGGTTGGTGGAGCTTAGTGGAGGTGGGATGGTTCCTGGTGGGTATATAGGGAAGTGATCGGGCATTGGTGAGCTCAGGGAAGGGAATGGAGGAGGAGGCCTTCTTTCCTCTGTCGAGGCATCCTTGTCCGTATTTGTTGCCTCATTCCTGGATACCTTTTCTTGTAGAGCCGTAACGGCAGTCAGTAGTGTCGCAATTACGTCTTCTTGAGATGATACCTCTTATGAGTCTTGGGCATCCCCATCACGGAGAGCGAGCTCATTTGTGTTATCGGGGGTACCGGTCATCTTCTCTTTGCCTTTGTCTGTGAGGGATGCTAACGCGGCTTTTGATCTTGTGAAGTATGCCAGCTTTCAGTACTACGCTAATCGGCCTCGTTCTATAAGACAAGAATAACTCAATGGTGGACAAAGTTAGTTACTTGACATAAAGTACAAAAGCAAGATATCACATATTGATATTTAAAGCGCACATAGCACATAAAGTCATATATTAAGCTTGAACACTTTTGATCCTTTGTTCCAAAGGTTGGGATGTTTATGAGATTTTGATGTTTGGGTGGATCTTGGTTCAATGGGCTTTATGGCTGACTTACTCTGGAAAACCCTTCCTTGCTACAGTAGTTGAACAAATGGGGGGAGATTGTAATTTATATTATGTAGGGGTCGAGTCTTATGTAGACTGCCTACGTATCCCACCGGGGGAAATCAGGCCCTATTGTAGTTCATTTTATAAAAGAAGGATATATATTCTTCCTAAATATCCTTTAAGCTAAACCTAGCTAAAGACATCCCCAGACCAGGCCTGGCTAGGGCTTACCGCGTATCCCTCCATAAGGACGTCAGGTCGGCATGGTTCCTTACAAAATTTTTAGGGAGAGGGGGTAACTTTTTATGTGCAAAAATGGGGACACCTATTATCTACCCAAAAATAAAATTCGGTGAGTCGTTGTCCTTGCGAACCCGCTCTCTCTCATTCCCTTTCTTCTCAATACTGTGGTGGTAAGATGACCAAGATCTCTCCTGTACTGATCTTATGTTCAAGTTCGACCTTGAATGCGTGGCACTCTTCTATGTCGTGCACCATTGCTCCTGTATGATATAGGCAAAACTTGTTCCTGTTAGGCCCTAATCGAGTAGGCTCGTGGGCAGGTTCCACAGGTCTAATCTTCCTTAGACTAGCCAGAGTTGAGAATATGTGGGCGTACAATTCTTCGAAGATCATGAAATCGTATCGCCAGATCTGAGTACCAGTGGTGACTCCTTCCCCAGGGATAATGTGATCATGAACTAGTAAGGTGTGTGGTCCCCACAAAGTCCCAATGACCCTATCATCAATCAGACTATAAATTCTTCTCCTTAAACCCAGACACTCGTTCAGGGTATGACCAGCCTGGTTGCGGTGGAACAGACACCTTTTGTATGCGTACACTAACTCGGGCGGCGGAAACCTAGCCCTAATGGTGCAAAGTACTCCTGTGGCAACCATATTCTCATATACCTCCTTACAGGCGACAGGCCGTGGAGCCACTCTAAATGGGGAGGAATGGGCTTTGAAGGCTATTCCCTACCAAGCAGGTTTAAAAGGGCCTATCATTCCAAAATTCTCAGATGCCATGGTGGAGGTTGTAGGTACTAGCATGGATGAGGATGCATAGAATTCAGACCCCTCGTTGGTTGGAGTATAATAATCAGATTCCTCATTGGCATCATTTTCCTCTTCTGCAAACTCAGGAACCATCCCAAATGGATCTTGTTCCCCCTCGACCTCTATGTCAATAGGCTCCAATTCCTCCTCCTCCATATTCTGAGGATCTTCCTCTTCCGGTTCTTTCTCCTCGATGGGTTCAGAGGCTTTTACGGTGGGGCTCAGACTCCTTTTGCGAGTCTGACTCTATTACCCAATGATCTGATCCAGCTCCTTGGATTTCATTCACTCTTCCCGGAGTCTCCTCTTTAGGTGTCATAAGCCTTCTCTCTAAAGGTATATAGTTCAGTACTAGATCCCTTATTCCTTCTGGGACATTCCCATAGTATTGTTCCCGAGGTATGCCCTCTAGCGGGTTCCCAACTATCTCTAACAATCAGTCCACTTCCTTGATTTTCCTCCCTATTTCTTGGGGGTGCTTCTCCATTTGTAGCACCTTGTCTCTCAGCATTTCCGCTGTCTCTCCCACAGTCCACGTCTCTTGTTCTCCTTGGTTTGTTATTGTAAGTCAAACTTTTATGGAGATAAATGTGGGTAAATTTTAAGCTTTCGGTTTTTCTCTTGGTATGTAGTTTTAGATCATCGGATCAAATGTATTCAAGCCTTAATATATGATAGCACATATAGCAAGTACGCATGTGAAACACGTAGCAAGCATTCATATTGTTTGGCAGATATTTATACTATGCACGTTCCTTAAACCTTTTTAAGTTAAGGCTCTCGTAATCGATCGCAGCATGCAAGTGCCATTTGTGAGAGTGAACCATTGCCCCGAAAAAAATCATCATTAGTTTATAAATAGTAATAAAAATATCTTCCCCGAATGGATTACAAAGATGATAAAGCCGACAAGGGGCTCAATATAAAGCACTAAATCAGCAGGGTTCTTCTCCAGCGGCTGATGTCGAGGCCTGGCTTGTCTTGGTCTTCTACACCCTCCGAAGGGTGGTTTGAATCCGAAGCCGTTCTTGGTACATTTCCATCCTGACTATCACCGGATCTGATTCTTCTAAAATCTAGGCTAAGTGCTCATCCGTGCTTTCCAGACACTCCTCTTCTTGGGCATCGTGAGGAGGTACGGGCCTTAGGATAGATGCACGGGCCAAGTGCCCCTGTATTTATTCATAATACCCCGGGTCACACCCTGCCTCGAACCTGTCTGGAGCTAAAGTATGTAGACCCCAACTCACGCGACCATTCCATTCTCTGAGGATTACCCCAGCGTTCTTGATCTTCTACCCCGTGCTTAATGATGAATTGCTCAGGATTTCCCACCTAAGGTATCATATGCCTCCTACCAAATTGTCTCAAAACTCGAGATGGATAATAAGGGAGGATTCCTCGAACCCCGGCTAATGGCACGAAAGGATAATTCTTGCGTCGAACCACCACATTTTCTGATATAAAGTCAGGAAACATCCACTAGATTCTACCTTCAGACAATTCCTCAAAGAAGCTGGCCCACGACCCTTTGGACATGTAACCAAGGTTCGGGTAATAATTTATAGGAAGGTATAACATATTATGGTTGCTTAGATACTGGACATCCTTAGCCATGTTGATGTGTTTGATAATCCACCATTGTAATAACATGCTACATCCTTGGAAGTATCGAAAGCCATTCCAGCATTTGTCTAAAACCCGAAAAATGTCCACCAAGATGATGGGTGCTAAGTCAAAGTACCTCGTTTCCTGGTCCTTGGTTATACCATAGAAAATAACATGGGCTAAGTAGATCACTCAGGTATCTATGGCCATCGAATCGCCCTGTGGAAACACCATAATGCCTAGCAAGGCTATGGCGAACGCCAAGGGTCTAACAGCTTCCCACTCTTCTCTACTCTTGAACTCTCTCTGATACAGAGTATACCCGGTGACATCTCCGAATCTCCGATACAGGTCTCTAAAGGCTACAGTGGGTCCTCCTCGCCTAGGGTGCCTCAATCAGTGTGAGGAACTTCATAATTTGGCTGACTGTGGGCCTTTGTAAAAATAACAGGTGGTGATATGGTTTGTGTCATCTCCTTAGGCAGGTTCCATTGGTGTCTACGGCGTCCCTAACCTCCTCCAAGGTTGGAGTCATTTCAATTTCGCCGAAGCGGAACAACATTTCCTTATCGTCCTAGTATTCGACTAACACCTCTATTAGTTCTAGATGACCTTTCATCGTCATGATAGCTGGTAAGTGACCTAGAGTGTAGCTAATTGTCTTTTTGTGAGCATCACCTAACCATGCCTACCAAACCCTCAATAAATCTGGAGCCTTGACGATTATGTCAAAATAGATGCGGCCTTCTATCTACAAAATAGAACACAGTTAGGATTCCCCCATCCCCACATGCTCAATGGTTCATCACATAGGCACTAAACATGCTTCCACGTAGTACATAAATGAGATGCGGTGTTTTTCGGGTCATAGACCGTTCGAACACGAGGTGGTCTCTCTTAATGAGCTTTAGGTAGGTCTGAGATACCTAAAACTCATCTAGGTATGAAGGCTCTAGTTCAGTAGGGATTTCTCTTAGCTCTATCCTAGTTTTACTACAGTGGGTTTTTCACAAAAGACCGGGAACCCGAGCGGACAACTTGGGCTGAACCGTTAGGGCTGTTGGACGACCACAAACTAATCCCGCCTCATAATGGTTCCAAAAGAAGTATTTTAGTTTTTTAGTGAAGGTACGACCGCGTGCTCCGCGAAGTCTCCTTTGGAACAAAATGTAAAATAAATACTAGGAGTGGCAGAGTTATGATGTGCATGCAATGACAGTTGATAATTACAGGAAAGTAAACACATAAGCAGTTAAATCAAATATACCCACATTATATTGGAACCCGTATGGTTAGAACCTTTAAGTCCCCAGCAGAGTCGTCATCTGTAACGGTTCGCATTTTTGCAGGCGTTAGCGGTCAGAAAAGCTACTTCAAAATCGTTAGTGCTCTTTCAGACTTCGTTTTAAAAGAGTCGCCACCTAATTTTTTAGGAAATTAGGAAAGCCAGTTTTGAAGGGTTTATTCATACTCCGTGAAAAATTCATCTTAATCCAAAGTTCTAGGTAAGGGTTTTGGTGATCCCCTAGGGAAGGTGTTTGACACCCTCCTACTAAGGATCCGTACTATACGGTTGACCTTCTAATTCCAATGTGTGAGTATTTGCATGAACTATTTATTTGGTCTTTATTTCCCGCAAAAGTCTGTCATGTTGCATATCATTTTTTGAAAAGAATTGAATGTATTCCCCATACATATAGGGTATTTAGGTTCGGATTTATAATATTCAGATAAGATTAGTTCCTTTTACATATAAGGATAATATTGTTTTGTAAAGGTAAAAGTTGTTTTAAAAGTTTGGAGTAAATGAAATTTGTTCATGCTTAGACTCATACATGGTCCGGGTTAATCCATTTAGCACGTTTTTAGAACACCTTTATTTAGGACTTTGCTCATTTTTCTTAAAAAAAAATAGGTTGCACCGATTTTGCAAGAGTTGGTCTAGAATTATCTTAATTCCCAGAATTTTGTCTTAAAACTTCCAAATTACTTATGTAATACAAAAACAACATTTTGTCATGGGCTTAGGCCCAAAATTTCACCTTCCTTAAAATGGTTACGGTTTGCTTAGTTTTTTGGCCCAAAGTCCACTCTTTCTTCATACTAAGCCGAAAACATATTTTGTTCGGAAAAAAATTGATTAGATGGAGCCTGAAATATGACCTTTTTGGGTTGGCCCCTGGCCCTTAAAACACTGTAATTTGCCTTAGTTTATTTTCAGAAAAAATGATGTATATACTCTAGCATAAGCGAATTACATATATATGCCCACAACAACCTTTGATTCATTTGACTTTGGGTTTAAAAAGGCAGAACTAATTTTTGTAAATATATCATTTACACAGTTCTAAAACCATACCTTCGTCTGATTTGATTTTAAGAAGACAGAACTCGTTTTTGTAAAGCATTTTATTCATACAGTTTTGAAAACCCCTGTTTGGCCTGAATTTTTGAAACAAAAGAATGGAACTCGTTTTTGTAGGATACTTAGTTCTGAAAATCCATTTTTTTGCCTAAGACTAAAAATAGAATTTTTGAAAAAAAGACCGAAACTTAACTAAAAAGAGCGTTTTTCTCAGTTTTAACAAGAAATCTGATTTAGTCCAATTTTGAGAAAAAGATGATAACAATACATTATCTCTTGTAAAAGATGGGACTGATCGTTTTATTTCCTTTATTACCATAGCCATTTATATTTCTTTTTGCAAAATGCTTACGCTAATCCGGGTTTTAAAAATCGCATTGGGGCCTAAGGTCTAACTAAACGTCATATGCACCGTTCACGTAAGATGCCTAATTCAAAATATAAAGATTCCAATAATAATGTGAGTTTGTACAAATACAACACTTCAAATAGGAGAAACAAATTGACATGCTGAAATTTAATGGAAAAGGAAATGAGTTAGGGGGTGTACCAAACCCCCCTTAAAAGTCATTATTACCCATGGTTGGGATTTCATGCCATTCTCACCCATGACTGGGCCTTCATAATATTAGCTTCCATTTTAGACTTAACAATTTGAAAGAATCTTTGGCGGGACTCTGGCCGAAATGGCTGTGTAGTAGGAGGAAAAGAAAGAGGAATTAAATTAGGGTAGGTTTGGTGGATGTAATACTATCAAGATTATATATATATATATATATATATATATATATATATATATATATATATATATACACACACATACATACATACATACACTAGTCTCTTGACACGTGCGTTGCACGTCAGCCCAGTCATAATGTATATGGTTTTGTAACATACTATTAATATTATTAAATAAAGTTTTGAGTAAATAATTATATATGAAAATAAAGTACAAGTTTTTGTGATGATCAATATGGATCGTCATATAATCCGATCCTGACTTGTTTGTCGAGATGATTGAGGATTTTCTGAATCCACAAGGATGAACAATCAAACATTAATTAAATACACGTGACTTTTTGTACTTATTTTCATTTTATGAGGTACAAATATATATGCATGAAGCATTTATGACTTATTACATCTTTATAGATGTTATTCATAACGATGTTCCTTTGAATCTGTTTCGCTTACTCTATCATGACTGTGTGAAAGTGATAGATGTAATCGAAAAGTGATTTCTTTATATTTACTCAACATCTTGCAATAATACTTAAATTCTTCCTTCGAAGTATTAAAATTAATTCATGTTAGAAACTAAAAAATTAACGGTAAAATCGTTTTTACATCAACTTGTCTTCATTTGATTAAAATATTTTCAAACTATTAAATTTTATATAAATATTGTACTAACCTTCTGTGAGGTCAGTTGATGTACTTTTTGACAATATTGCAACCTAAAAATTATTTTGCGGCATCAAATAATATAACACAGATGCTCTTGTCCACAATTATCATAGTATCATCTTGAGTTATTTGTCAGGATCAATCTAGGATTTGTACAATCGATATTCTGTTTTCATATATGAACTATTCATGGTATCGTTCTTTTGAAAGTAATTCACCTCCGTATTCATTATTTGTTAGAATTTTTATTTTCTTTTCCATTGAATTTTTAATTAACTACTCCATATAACCCATAAACATAGAATATCTTACATTATCTCAACAATAATTTTCAAGTAATATTATAATTAGCCTAATTCAGATTGTACAACCTTAAAATAATCAAACAATTTCATGTATGCCACCAAATTGTGTATCAGAAAATTAAACAAATGTCATTTGGCAAAGGATAACAAAATCAACCTTTACTATATTCCCAGTGATCACATATTAAAATCTAGTATTTGTATACTTATATTTCATAAATCACAAATAGTAAAAAAGTAAAATAAATTTTGAGTAGAATAAAGAAATTTGAACCCGTCTTTTACTGTCATTTTCTTCTTGATATAATGGAGGAAACAGAACCAACTATTTGCGTTGCCATCTTCATAATTTTGCCAAGAACAAAATTACTGAACTCATTTGCTTTCCGCTTTCTTTGTCAACTAATGAAATAAACAACCCTGGAAGTCATTTTAGGAAGATTTGCTGCTGCCTGTGTGGATAACTTGTTTGTGAAACTGTAGAATCAGGCAGACATAATCACTATCTTGTCTGAATTTGTGGATTAGCTCATATCGTTGCTCCATAGCCAAGAGTGCAAGATTACACGAGTCATGCATTAAAGTCACTGGAACGTCATTAACCTATAGTCCAACTTTTTCGTCAATGAAATAGATTATTGGGCCAAGCATTTGAAACTAAAAATGTTGTGTTTAGAATAAGTCAATCGAAACTAAAAGGTGCATTTGTAAAAGAATGGGTGTTAAGTTAGTGGAAAATAAAAAGAAGATACACTTGTAAAATGAATATGGTTGTGACCGTTGATGGTAAAATGAATGGGTGTGACTGTTGATGGAGGAGTCCGTACGTACCCATTATCTTAAATTAAAATTTAGATACTTAAGTTATTTATGTAGAAGGATATTTATGTAATTTAACTTTCAAGTTAGGGAGTTTATGCTTTTAATATATATATATATATATACATTCCCATTTTTTTAATCTATGTTTGACGAACCTAATTTTGTCATAACCATACATAATATATACATACATGTACACATGTCTCCCCACTTGATCACAAGTGCACAACCAAGGACTTAGTTAAATACCCTTGCTTCACTGGAAAAACCTCAAACCACAATACACTAATGGGAAAACGTTGTTACCACCCTTGTTTCCAACACCGCACAAGTTCCAAGGGGTTTCATAAACCCCCGACATGGCTGGATATCGGGGAGTGGCTCGACCTATCCCCCAAAATCTCCTCAAACCCTCAAACACAACTAGTGTTGCCACAGTATACAATCATAATCTCAAAGCTGTGCACAAGTATCAACTTAGGGAAATATTTTGAATGTAAAATAACTTTAAAATGAATTCAGAATCATGAAAAGAATGGGGACAGACATTGTGATACCATGGTACACATAGAATATGCATACCAATTCCAGGATACTTGATCAAATAGATATCATAACCAGGTCCTATTCTTGTATTTACTTATATATACTGCCCATAACTAGCCTATTTCCTTACAGGTATACACCCAATATGTCCATGATATACACATGATATGTGTATACCAAGTGTATACCATGTGTATATTCCTTCTTTTATAAATCTCTGTAGGGTCTGGGTTTCACCATACTCTTAAATGTTCAATTACTATACACAAGGCAAAACTAATCAAAGTCCAGACTTTAAATTTCATATACATCAATAAATGGTTTATCAATTCCATATATTAGCAGTCCCTATAGCATGAAGTTAGAAGTTGTCCAAGCTGATCACATGAAGAATAATAGGAGAGTACCAGATAAGGGATGTTCTACAACTTATAATCACCCAAAAGACAGTTTTAATATCAAGAGCCTAGACCAAACAACATCAAGTGAAACTGGGGCTGTCCAGCTTCATACTCCCAGGAAAAAGACTACAGAAAGCATCTTTATTTTAATACAATAGTGGCAAGAATACATTACCCCTCAAAGGTTCATACCAGTTACCAGTTAAGATAGATAGGGACAGAGTCAACTGAATGTGTATCTTAAAAAAAAATCCCAAAGTAAAAGATGACATGAAGTTCAAACACCAACCTTCACCTATTCAAACTTCTTTAAACTCCTAATAGGGACATTTTATTATTAATAATCCTAGACCAGTTTATTTCATCAGAGACAAACTAAAGACCAACTCTTTGAAATGATCACATTCATTACTCCTAACCTCTTAAGTGCATCCTAGACCTTTGATCACTAGGTTTCCTAACCCTTTTACCTTCAGGTCCTTTTTTCTTTTTGTGAGATGATAGGATTTAAGGAAATCCTATCCCTTTAAGACAAGAATGTCCCCCATGGCATGTAGACTGGTCATGACACCCCTCATTTGGGAGGTAGATACTATGAGTCAAGCTAAGCCAAGTGGCCCATACTGCCTTTAGGAATACCTGTCACACCCCCACAATCCTCAGTAGACCAACTCCCATTTAACATAATTCATTTTAGCATAGGCACAATACATTAATCATATTCATCCTCCTAATTCTTTGTTTAACAGGATTTTTAAAACACTAATGATGCAGGACCAATTACTGCTAGACAGATCACAGTTTTTATTCTTTTAGTCTAGGTTATACTCTAGTATTCAGTAAAGTCTAAGTGACACTATTTTGTTCTAGAAATGAAAGATTTTACCAACCTAAGATTAATAAAGTGTTCATCTCTAAGTTCAAACTGAGTTAAATGTCTTCACATGATCACAATCCACACATAAAAACCATACCAACTTTAAAATACATTCTTCAGGAAGCAAACAATATATCAGACAAGCCAAACCTTAAGAAAAGACGAGAAACATGGACTCAAACACCAAGAGAGCAATTCACCTCTTTAGGACCTAGTTAATGGACATTAACTCTCTAATCATGACAAGGACATGACAGACACCTACTCTTTGTTTCAAAATGGTTTTAGACAACATAAATTCAAAAGTCCCAAGGCATAACAAAGGTGTAGCAGATAGTTGTCCTTCTATTCTAACTTAGCTTTTAGGTAACTAGAAATCACAAAAGTTTCCCCCTCAAGGCATGGCAAACCATCCTTAGTCAATTATCAACTCTCACTGAACTCCACAGTCATGAGAAACAAAGTCTAGGGAGTTGGGAAGCCTTGGGGTCTGGAAGGAAGGGCCAGATAGGGCGAGGTCATCACCTCCCCATCCCTTTCCTACACCTTACCTTCTGTAAAAGGGATCCCAAGCTCCACTGGTCATTACCTCCAGTTCACACCTAGGCTCGCCTCTTACTCTCCCAAAGCAAACCCACCCCTTTACCTTATTCTCCTATCAAATGCCAACCACCAAAACTCATGGACAAAAAATGGTTTGCCACTGCCCACCCTCTTAAAGTTAGTCTCACCTAGACCCCTAGTTCTTCACATAAACAAAACAGTTCCAATCAACTTCACTTTTAAAATCACACCATGTGAGGCCATACTTAATATTTTTAGCCATTGACACTTAAGAAAACTGGAACAATTAAATCACTTAAGAGTTCTAAGAAAAATCAAATTGAATATTAAGTTTCAGGTTCAAAACAGTTCCATCTCCAATTGACCAACCCTTTTTAGACAGTTAAATGTACATCAAAACTCAAATTACCTTTAAACTCAAATTACCTTTAAAACCTATCTCAAACTTCTTTTTGGGAAAATCAAACATGAATTAGAGAGAAAAGAATATGAATACAGAGTTTAAATTTTATTTAAATGAAATCAAACATGACATTTAGTCCTGCCGATGGCATATGGTGTTCCCTCTTTTATTTCAAAGCAACCTCAACAACTTCTATAGACTTTCATTAACTCCTAATGGACCCTGTGACACCTTATTATCTTATTAATGATCTTAAATCTCAAATTTCATTTTTTTTTTACTCCTTTATCCTGCTCTAGGATGTCACTTTCCTTTAAAATTACCTTCAATGCACAATGTATCACTATTCAAAGTTACTTGACTAACTTAAGAACACTCAAACAGACCTGGGGAGACCCCAGACCCACACAATTGTAAGAAAAACACAACTCCAAATGCCTTAGCCAATTTTCACAAATTTCTTATAGGCATGCCTAGTTCCCCTAAGCTGTGTTTTAAACTAATCATGATCCCTTCCCATGTTTTACCCCAATCAAAAACTCATGTCACTTAGTGAACATCAAATAGGTATATAGACTCACACAAGAATAGATTCAGGAAAGAGAAAAGAAAACCAAAGTCACATTCTTATAAGACAAGGACAATTGTTTCAAATACTTCCAATAGATATCACCACCTTTTGGTGTTCTACTACATTCAATCAGGATTAATGTTAGCTTAAAGTTCATCAAAACTGGTGCCATGACTTAGGTGACCACATTCTTATCAGACTTAATCATAGAATAACAAAGGTAGCAACCTTCAACATATAAAAGAATGCATGGAGCTTATCTCAACATATTTAAACAATCCTTTTTATTATTTAGGCATACACATTCAACCTTTTTCAAAAAAGAAGACCACCTGTTAATGTCAGACATGACTTTTAAAATAAAGAGGGGCAACCTCCACATCTACATCTTAATTGATGTCTATTCAATACACAAGCTCAACTAAATTATAGGAAAATCAGAAACTAAACAACATTAATAAATTATTAACATGTAGACTAATACTGAACAATACCAAAATAAATAAACAGGATAGAGCATTACCTTTTTGTGGTGCAGCCCTGATCAAAAATGAATTTGAAAGCCTTAATTGCTTCCAAAACTCACAACCTAGCCACACAGACTCGAACAAAAGTTTTTTTTTTCAACTCATAAAGATCTCACACTTAGGGAAGTCTTAAAATTTTACTAATGAAGGCTATTTTTTTTCTCGAAGTTTAGCCTTTCTTTTAACTTCTCCAACTCTTTAAAGACTAAAAAGACTCTTTTAAATTTTTTTGACTTTGAGACTCAAATTTCCTTTCAGGAAAAAACCTCTTTTTACCTTTCCAAACTTTTTTCAACTTTTTTGACCTCTTCCCTTGTAAAGGGGTTGGGATTCTATTTATAGAACTCCGAAAAATCATCTAAACTCCAAACCATCAATGTGGGACAAATGCATTTCCAAAAAAATAGATTTCAAGAATAGATCTAAGCCTCATATGGCCTCTCAAACATATACACAGTCAGATTTGAGCCTTGCTTCGTTCGATACAACCTTTTCAAACCCAACCAATGAAATTTAAGCAAAGTACAAAAACAAAACATGTAAATCTCAGCATAATAAAGTAAAATAAAGCAAGAAAATCGATTCATTACCATATTCGTGATTTAGAATCACGAATTCGAGTACAACATTAAATGCTTTCATCAAAATGGACACGATAAAGTTGCATGCGACTGCTATTGTTCTGTGGATTTGCCATTTTTGGCATAGAGGGAGAGAAAATTCGCAGGCGGCGCTAGGGTTTCTAGCAAGCAAAAAGGAAGAGAGAGAGAGAGAGAGAGAGAGAGAGAGAGAGAGAGAGAGAGAGAGAGGAGAGGGAGTCTTTTTTTCTAAAACGGGTAAAATAAAGTAAAGGGTGGGGAATTATCGCCTTTAACATTTGAAGACCTGGGCCGTTTTGGGCTGGACTCAGTCCAGATTTAAAAGAAATAATGGGCCCGTTATTTTAGAATACATATAGATGTATACTAAAAGTATACATGTATATGTATAACTTGTTTATACATATATATGTATAGTTGGTTTATATATATATGTATACTAGTATAACATATATATATATAATTAAAGGATTAAAATTAGTAATATATTAATTAGATAAATTTAGGACGTATTCTTTTTATTTCATAAAAATAGTGTAAAAAAGGGCAAAATGCAAAATTATATCAATGGGCCCAAAATTGCGAACAGGGCCCATAATGAATCCTGACCCAGCTAATCATTTCAATTATGGCCAATTTTGGCTTTAATTAATTTTAATTCGGCTCGTCATTTCAATTATGGCCATACTTGGCCTAATTAGCAAGTTTAGAAATTAAATTAAACTGGTTATTTCAAATAAAACCATTAGTAGAGTAATTTTGCAAAAAATAACTCTAATTTATTTAAATCATGAACTGATTAATTTAATTGTGGCCATGGAAAATATATTTATACAAAAGGATCAACTTTGCAATAATTATCACTTAATTAATTAATTATCCTAATTAAAATATTTATCGGCAATTATGCCTATTTTTATAAAATTACAAGTTTAAAGGTTGAAATAATTAACTACTTAAATTATTTAAATCACTCAAGCTTCATGGATTTAAAAGGTAAATAAAATATTTGCAAAATTTTGAATTCTTGATAATTTTAAATGATTAAATAAATGAAAACTCCTTTTCTCTCTTTCTCTCTCTCTCTCTCTCTCTCTCTCTCTCTTTTAAAAACAATCTCATAAAATATCATGAGGGTACTCATTAATTTCTAAATAAATTTATGATACATGAAAATCCCTTTATTAACTTAAGGGAATGAAACATTGACTTGGACAATTTATGAAAAATCATTCAATTCTTTCAAGATGCCCAGCTCATTTTATTTATTATCCAGGGACTCTGAGTGATTAAAATAAATTATGGAGGTCAAAAATTAGGCGTCAACAATGTTTACTTTCCTGCTACCGAGAGGGCCATCCGTATAAACATCATGAAAATATCTGCAATATTGTCGAATTTCGGAAGTAGGTGCACAACCTCTAAGAGAGAGCCAACCTGCTGAACCAGATCTAGACGAATTGCAGAGTAAACGTGGAACTTTTTCTTATGCAACCGGTCAAACTAGGGTGCCCATGAGAGTTAAGCTCTCCGACCAGGACGTGGAAACCGTCCAATCTCAGACTCAGCCACAATCTATCTTTTACTAAAAAAACTCGCGACCGGTCGGATACACACCGATAAAATCTGAAGGTATTCCCGCAAAAAGCGGGATGCTCTTCTCCAGCAAGTCGAGCTACAAGCGGCCTGATTCCCAGAGACCAGGGATATGTAGGCACACTAAAAACCCAGGAGTCGGCCGCACTCTAACCACCGTCCAGGGAAACCCCAGTCACAACACCGCAGCCTCAGGACTTTCCTGCTCCATCACTTCAAGTCTTTAATCGGGTCGAACTACAGGTGGCCTGAATTCTCGTATATCCTGAGATATGTAGAAAACTCGAAAGCCAGGGTTCGGCCACACATGTGTGAGTTGCTTGAAATTTAAAGGGCAAGACTAGTTGGGTCCGTCAAAAATTACGGTTAGTCAAATTTTGTTGCTCAGGGATGATCCCGCCAACCACGAACACCGAAGGGGCAGTTGTTGACACCTAATTTTTGACCTCCCATAATTTATTTTAAGAGTTCGGAGTCCTTGGAAAATGAATAAGATTAGCTGCGCACCCTAAAGGGTCTAGGTATTTTTTTTTTATGAAATTATTTGGGATAGAATTTCACCCTTTAAATTGGTAAAGAAATCCCCAGGATATTTTTAAATTTTGTGGAAATTAATCAGGATTTTATGACATTCAAGGAATATTTTTATTGAGATTAATCAAAGGCAAAAACCCTTTTGGATAATTATTTGCTTAATTAATTAAACCAAGAAAAATTAGATTAATGAGTAATTTTATTCCATTTTTATTGTCCAAGGCACTTTGAGTAATTAAAAGAATTGACCATTTTACCCCTTAAAACCTTGGTTCTGAGTGTGTTTGCGTGATTGCTTAATTTTCTTTTTATTTGGTTAATTAATTTAGAACCAATATCTGCAAATTTTTTTTTTTAAATGAGTCATGTTTTAAATTAATTAAGTCCTAATAGGCCGATAATTGGGTTTTATTTTTTTTATATCTTTCCCCTGACCCTCCATACATATATATATACACCATGTATATACCAATATACATTGTGTATATATATACATATATATATACACCAGGCCCATTTTTTAATAGATAAAAGGGACCAGGCCCAGTCCAATATGGACCAAGACTCAGTTCATAAGCAATTAAAAAGAGGGAGTAATATACTCCTCTCCTTCATTTCAGTCGAGACCCTAGGGGTCGTTTAGTAAAAAGAGAAGAGGGAGGCGGTTAGGGTTAAAACCCTAGCGCTGCCCCACTGTTCCTCCAACCACCCGCCTATTTTTATGGTCGTGTCCCATCATAGTAGGTGTGTAGCATGAGGGGAGAGGATGAAGCATTAATGGCTTCGTCTTTCTCTCCACAAAACCCGGCCAAATAGACCCTTGAAGGTACAACCCTCCCCTTTTTTATTTTTTTCATCATTATTGTTAGTATTGAAGCTTTTGAGCTGTTGATTTCATTTTTACCTTGAATCTGAACCGTGTATTGGATTTGTGAGTGAGACTTGTATAAATCTACAAGTCCCGCATCGGTAATGTGAGATCTGAGAGGTATTATGGGGTTTATATAAATAGAAACCCCATTTGTTCGAGAAGAGGGGTTGGAAACCAAAAAGAGGCTGAAAATTACAATTTTTAAGTCTTAAGAGTTCCATCAGTAAAAAAAAATTTAAGTTCAACCTAAGGGTTTCAGTTTTTATTCTAAAATTGAGTTTGGCATTGGAAGTACAAGAGCTGCCAAGTCCATCGTTGGCCCTCGGTTGCACTCGCAAAAGGTAAAAACCTTTTAGTTTATTGCTTTTATATTAAATTCTTGTTTATATTAAGTTTAGTTAGTGTGATTATGTGTGGTTTAGGATAAAGTTTAAGTTAATGTGCTAGTTTATTGCTTTTATATTTAGATTCTTGTTTATATTATGTTTAGTTAGTGTGATTATGTGTGATTTAGGATAAAATTTAAGTTAATGTGCTATGTTATTGCCTTCCCTTTTAGGTTCTGTCTATATTATGCTTAGATAATCTGGTTATGTGTGGTTTAGGACAAAGCTTAATTTGATATGATTGTTTTGATTGTTACCCCTTTTTAAGATTATGTATGTATTGGGCTTCTAAGGTGCTTTATGTGAGGTTAGAATGTAGTTTTAAGTTGGTATGTTAGTTTGATTCATACTTTTCACTTAAAATTTCTGTTCATATCTTGCTTGCTTAATATGACTAATATGACTAGGTGTTCTTACATATAATTTAGGTTATAATTCAAGTTGGTATGCTTGTTTTGTTTTGCCATTTCCATTTAGATTTTCTGTTTAGATCCTGGTTGTTTGATTGTGGCTAAGAGTATTTAAGTGTGGTTCAGACTACAGCTTAAGCTATATGAGCTAGTTTGATTTGGATTTCCCTTGGATTTCTGTCCTATCATGTCTGCTCAAATACCACTAAGTGCTTTATGTAGGGGTCTAGAATGAGTCTAAGTTAATATGTTTGTTTAGTGTGTGGCATAATTCTTGTGTTTGGAGTTGGAGTCAAAGGGGGTCTGTTAAGTGCCATGGTGGGTCTAGTCCTATATGTCCCATGTAATAGGTTTGGTTTAGTGGGTTGGTTTGAAGTTATAGGCTCTTTGAGGGATTTGTTGGCCTTACATTCTTAGTTGTGCCCATTTGAAGATGTGTCTTGGTTTGATGGTTAACTAAAAAAAAGGGCTAAAGGATTATTAAGGTGAGTTATTTGATTTGGCGTTGAATGATCTATTTTGGCAATGTGTTTCTTTTCTTGATGTTGTTTATAGGTTGAAGGTAGGTTATGTCTGAACCTAGTGTAGTTTGTGTGGTTTCACCTAATCACATGTGTTAGTTGGGAAGTCTTAAAGTTTTTGTTATGAAGGAACCTAGTCTGGTTATTGTTTGTCCTACCTTATCATGTGTTAGTTTGGAGATTGAAAGTCTGGTATGAGGGACCTAGTCTGATCATACCTATCCTACTTAATCATATGTTTGTTTGAAAAGTTGGAAGTCTAATAGGAACTGGACCTAGTCTGATCATACCTGTCCTACTTAATCATGTGTTTGTTTCAAAAGTTGGAAGTCCAATAGGAACTGGACCTATTGTTCTACTTGTTCTACTTAATCATGTCGTTTGTTTGGAAGTTGGAGTGTTGATATGCCTTAGACCTAGTCTGATCATGTCTGTCCTATGTAGTGATGTGTTTGATTCCAAAAGAATGAGGGTACTGTGTGTTTTTGTGGGATTTTTGTTGTTCTACTTGGTAACATGCTTGGCCTTAAGGGTGTTGGTGGTTACAGGGGAATTAAATGCCTTTGTTTGGCCTGATCTCTGTTTACTTCCTCTAGGTCATACATGCTTGATTGAAAACTTGGCATTTTGGGTCACATTAGTGTATATTGAGATAAAGGTCTTAAAAAATGATTCTGGGAGGCGAAGGGATTTAAACTTGAATCAAAAGTGTTTCCTTTGGCTTTGCCTTTGTCTAATTGTCCTGCTTATGGTAAGTGTGAGAATTTGCTGAACCTACGTATAAGTAGAACCTATAGAGTGTGTAGTTGTGTAGTGCTGAGTCTAAAAGGTCTTCAATGTTGCTAAACTGAACTGGGTTCAGAGCAGCTCTAAGATGGTCTATGTTTGATAAAAATGGGCAAATCACTTAGTTTAACAGGCTGGTCAAGAAGTAGTTGTTATGTTTGTCCTAATCTAGCAATAAATATATATCCATTCTAAAAAAATTGCATTTGGAGAAGTAGTTGATGTTTCTCTCTCTGTGGTTTAATCTTGAAGGAAAAGGAAATGTAGGCTCTCTTTTGAAACATAATGTGGTTCAAAGACCTTTTCATGATTATAGTTTTTGGTTTCAGCTTGTTAGGTAAAACCAGTTTGCCCTTTTTTGCTACATGTTTATGGTGGGTCTGTTCCTAGTGTGCCATGTTTGAGCTTAACAGTAAAAGTCTTAAAAGTTTGCATAGTTTCATGAGTTAACTGTGGAAGTTGTGTGATAGAGTTAAGCTATTCAAAATCTTCCCATGACCCTTAGTCATGTCACTGGGATATGAGAAAGAGCTCATAAAGGAGAGAAAAGAGGTCTTGAGAGAGTGAAAGGTGAGCCTGGACATGGACTGGAGGTAATGACTAGTAGAACCCAGGATCCCTTTTGCTAAAAGGAGATGGGGAGGAGGTGATGACCCCACCCTATCCTGCTTCCCTTTCCTTACCCTGAGACCCCATCCTTCCCTTTTAGAACATCTCTTCATGGTCCCGTGACACCAAAAGGGTCTCAGGTAGATTAGAATGACTCAGCTGTGTCTAAAAAGGAGGGGAAGATACACCTAGAACTAAATGAGCTACTTTTAATAATTGTCAAGTCTAAGTGTTGTATGATTCCCACTTGGCCTTCTGAAAGTATCTTTATCTGGGAAGTTTGCTTGTTTCTTTTGAGTTCTACTACTTAAACTATTTTTTTTTTTTGTGCAAAGAGTGTGACTGATGAGTGTGTTATATTGGCGTGAGTCCATACCCTGAGAGACTGAGTGTCAACTGCTTACTTGCCATTTGCTTTTGTTGTTGGCCATAGGTCATCTATCCATCTTTGTTTAGCTTATTTATCCATGACTGATGTCTAAAACTTTGCCACTTTGGTTTATTGATTGAGACCTGCTCCTTATGTGAGGATTGAATCCCTTGTTTGTAAAACTATGATCATCTCACAAATCCATTTCTTGCTTTCTTTTCCTCTCGTTTGTTTCTTTGAGAAGAGCTTCTGATTAGTCTAAACATGTTCAAAGACAATCTTTGGGGATCAAAACTATTTTTTTTAGAATAGTATGACTGAGTGTCCATATGACTTGCCCATTAGGAATCTCTTTTTCTTTAATAAAGGTCTTCCAAAACTCATTTATTTATTAACAAGTAGCCCTGATTTGTGAACCAGCTTGTTGTGTGCTTGAGTTAATAAAGAGGGGTAAGTTTTGGAAGCTGCCAGTTTTAAATGTGTGCTTTTAAAAATCCTAAATGCTGTCAACTTCTTTTTTTACCTGGGATAAATGACACTACCATGAGCCTTAATTGTCTGTGAGGCCTTCCCTAGGTCCCTTTCTGTGGGAATGCTATGCTTGTTTTGATATTGGCCTTGGTCATGTGTATTTTGGTATTAGCTGGGTGGGACTTTGTCCATGACTTGAGTCTTTGGAGAATGTGGACCTACCTGGTATAAGGCTAGGAAGCCAAAGGAACTTGAGTAGTCTGTATTGTTTGAATTTGCTCATACTATCATGTGAGTTAGTTTAAACATGCCTTGTCCTCCTCTGGGAAATGGCTTAGACTTTAATAAATGGATAGGTCTATCAGTTTGAATATGTGTATTTGGAATCCTTTTGTGATGAGTCCTGGGCTAAGTATGCCTGGAAAGAAACAAACCTATATTTGACCACGAACCCTCCTGTATTTGCTTTGGTATGTCTGATTTGTTTCAGCTTATCCTCCTATTACTATAATCATCGTAACAATGCCTATGTCTTGACTGATTATTATCCGTGCTCCCCTCTGAAGCAGTTGTGTGTATTATCTTTATTGTCATCCAGTTATGGAACTGGGTTTGCCCATCATTATTCCTATACTTGCTGATCATTTAGTCCCTCTTAAATGCTGTTACTGGCTGTGTTTTGATATGAATGCCTCTCCTTAGAGTATGACACTTGACTGCTGTTTGTTTATGAGCCTGCAAAAACTCTGTTTTGCCACTCCTAAGTTCTGTACTCTTTTTTTTTTCTTCTTGTCTGGATGTATTGGTTGAGATAAACTATGGTAGTTCGGGGTCGTCCATGCCTTCCCGATGTTAGCCATGCCTTGGGTTCTTAGAAGCCCCTTGGAACTTGTGCGACATCGGGAATACAAGGCAAGGAGTTAGTCCCCATGCCATTAGAAATCTCCGGCCAAAACAAATCCACTCAAGGATAAAAATGGGGCAATATAGAAACAATATGAGTACTCTTCATGTTTTTGTATATGTATAGTTTGATTATTCTAGTGATAAGATAAGTGTTTATAAACTAACCCGGGTCCCTTTTTCTTTGCCCCCCCCCCCCCCCCCCCCACTCTCATGGTTATTCGGGTCCAGTCAAAGCCTTTGGCCTAATAGGAAATTAATTCAAAATCGAGTCCGCGAAGGCGAAGTAAATAGCAAGGCGTGCAGAAGGCCCAGCCATGGGTGAAACCGGCTAACTAGGGGCTTGGTATGCCCCTAGCCTAACTATACTCCATTATCATTTCATTTTTATGTTATTTGTTTAAAGCTTTGATGTATTTGTAATTTGTATCAAAACTCATATTATAGGGGAAATGATATGGTTGGAATTAGCCGTCTTAGGACAACGGTGCTTATACCGTTTAGATGACTTTAGGTCCCCAACGAATTTTCAAAACCCCGATCAAATTCAACGGTTTTTGAGGCTAAGTGTAAAAAAATGGGATTTTCTAAACTACTTTTCAAAGTGTAACTGATATTTTTAAACTCCAACCGTTAAAAACAGCTATTGGTGATAAAAACATTTTCAGAGGCTTAGTGACTCCTGTTACAAACTCTTTAAACAAACTCACTCGTTTTCCTTTAAGTTGTACAGAAGGGGATTTTTACGACTTAAAACGGTTTTGGGCCTCAGCCCACGGATAATTTCCAGTCGAAAAGGCAAGCTTTGTATCATTTAAAAATTTTAAAAAAAAACCAACCAATTCTGTACTTAAGCTTTAAAACTGGAAGGAACCAGATTTTGATAACATAGATACAACTCATTTTTCCTGAGATTAAAACAAAACCAAGCTTTTAACTTATGCTTACAAATTTTGGGCCAAGAAAAGGACAAAATGATGAGTATATATAGCCGAGATATACTCCGTTAGACATATAAAAATGCTCTTTTATGACATAAAAACTAAATCGTAGAGTTCCGGATAAGACTGAACGTACCAACATGGATCGACCCGAGCCGACGTATGAGTATGACATGAACTTAATTTTATAAAAGCCAAAGCCTCTCTTTACCCTTCATTTACGAAATAAAATGTACCCCTTGTATATAAAAGGAGACTATTTATACACGGATATTGTAAATTCAAAAACTACGATATCCTGTATATAAAGGGAACATATTCAAATTCTTTAAAAAAAAAATGATATGCAATTTACAAAATGATAGTTTCTTTTTAATGCGAGAATGAACACTAAACAAACAGTTCATGCAAATACTCACACTTTGGAACTCCAAGGTCAACCGTATAGTACGGATCCTTAATACTGGGGTGCCTACTACCTTCCCAAGGGATCATTAGAACCCTTACCTAGAACTCTGGATTACGAAGGTTTTTTTACGGTATTTGAATAAACCCTTCACCCCGATTTTCCTAATTTCCTAAAAATTAGGTGGCGACTCTTTTCAAAAATAAGTCCGAAAGAGCACCAACGAGTTCATAGTATCCTTTTGTGCCTTAACACCGTGTAAAAAGCGAACCGTTACACAAAGCACAGGTATGCTAACAATATCATGGAAGATAACACAAGTCGTATATAACACTATCCTTGTATCAAATGTTAACAAGTAAGATACTATAATATCATGAACATGATTGATCAATAATCCCCAATATTACCATTATCACGTGGCATCAAGCCAACAACAATAGCACAAATCAAGTCACAACAAAACGGGGTGGCTAACCCCTATCACACAACAGGGCCCAACCTAAGAAAATATCCAACCCAACTTTATATCCGAAGGTTTACATGCTGTCCCTGACAATATCATCTAAATATATGCTGCTACACGAAGTCTCACCAAGGGTAAGCCATAACCTACCTGGATGGCCGAACAGCAATAACACCAACAATCACTCCTTAGCCTTCCCTTTCCGCTGAGCCTCAAGATCAAGAAAGTCTATTCATATTCAAAATCTAGATTAGAAATTATGAAGATTGATACCTATATTGCTATCATTCAAATTGGGTAAAAAATCAACCCTAGACATTGGGAAAATGGGGCCCACAAGGGCAAAATGGGAAATTAGGGGGTAAATTATCCAACTAAGCACTAGGTGATCAAAACCCATAAACTAGTTGCTAAATTAACTAAAGGATTCACCCAATTTCGAAATCCAAGCAAAACCCCCAATTTTGGGTACAAACCGTAACTTTTAAATTCAAGAATTCAACACTAATAATGGAAGGTATATAATTAATAACCTTAGATACATCATAATATAGCATAAACCCAATCAATTTCATCATTTAGAAGCCTAGATAGAATATCCATTAAACCCACTTTTAATCTTCCACTACTGTTACATCTCAGAAGTTTTGAGTTGTTGCGTTGTGAACAGACTAACGCGAGCTTAAGGTAAGCATGAAGTCCTTACGAGGTTAAGGAAAGTATTAGTTATCTTAAAGTGTGTACTATAGGATTTTGAAGTCATATGAATATGTGAAACTAAGTTCGTTGGAGGAAGTGAGATGTAAGTCATATTTGGAAAGGTTTTTGCCATAATTGAGCTAATATTTATTTAGCACTGTCTTAAGGAGGGGCTATGGGGCCTCTTGTATGGTTAATGATGTGTTATGTAAGTGTTAATAAGGTTCTATAAGTATTGGAAGTCGTACGAATCAACGAGAACAACTTCAGAAAAGTTGAGCTATACAACCACTTATACGGTCCGTATAACTTTATACGGTCTGTATAAGTGTCCGTATAGCCTTTTCAGAGAAGGCCAATCCCTGATGGGAATATACGGACACTTATACGGTCCGTATAACTTTATACGGACCGTATAAGTGTCCGTATATCAAGTCGGGTCACTTTTTCGATTTTTTCCTTTTATATATATATATATATATATATATATATATATATATATATATATGACCCAAGCTCATATTTTTCATTTCCACTTCTCCCGGCCTTAAAAGCTCTAGAACCTTCTCTCAATCATATTCCACTCAAGCCCAAGAGAAATCAAACATCAAATAGCAAGAATCAGGATATCCATGTGTTGGAAGACTTGCTAGGGTTACTAGACTTCAAGAATTTCTTGGGTATTGAAGCTAGGGTTTTCATACAGGTTGATAACTTGCTCCAAAGCTCATTTTTATGAGGTAAAAGGCTAGTCTTCATGCTTATTTCATGTTATTAATAATGCTTAGTTGTTGAATAAATTGGGTGAAAGGCGAAAGTAGAAGATAAGGTCTAAATGTAGATTTCTTGATGTTTGTGAGTAGTAAACTAACTTGAGTCATGATTATTAGTATGCTATGGATATAATCTTGCTATGAAGGGTATTAATGAGGACAAGGAAATGTTGTATAAAATTGTGCAAAGGGTGGATGTGAAGTTGTTAATGTAAGTTGAATATGAAAATGAACTTTGAGATTTAATTGAATATGACTACTTGAGTATGATATTGTGGATGTTATTATAGTTGTTTGGGGATTGTTTTATGATATGGTGGAAGTCAATGAAATAGGGGAAATGTTGCCAAATTTTTGTTAGCTCATGAGTTGTTCTAGTTTGAATTCAATAGTGTCTTTAAGACTTAACCATGGTATAAATCCTTTTAAATGTAGATTTCTCAAGCCTTAGCGGTAAATGTTAGACAGTTGAGAAGACAAAGAGGTATGTAAGGCTAACCCTTCTTCTTAAGGCACATTCCCATTTGTCGTATACCATCACATGAATTCCGTAACGTCTTCCATGATGAATTCATTTCCTAGAATCATTAAAGCTCACAGTTCTTGATATTGCCATGTCACTATTGGTCCCATCCTATGATAGTTGATCTTCTAAGGAAAGGTATAATGAAAATGACGATGACAATGATAATGGTTATGGTACTTATGTACTCCTTTGTATATGCATGTATATATATATATCTAAGTATGACTATTAAGAACACCGAGCTTATTTGGCCGGGTATGATATCTATCGCACGCCCACCACTGCAGTTGGGTACAGATAACACTGAGCTTTGTTAGGGCCTGGTATGTATAACACCGAACCTTGTTATGGTCGGGTACGTAAGACACCGAACCTCTATGGTCGGGTATGATACTACTATATGTATAAGTGTATGTAATGGAAGGTTCCCATTACAAAAAGGGTAATGACTCTTCTTTCTTATGTTATCGTTCATGCTTCTATTATGTTATTGATTATGCTTTACATACTCAATACACTATCCGTACTGACGTCCTTTTATTTGTGGACGCTGCCTCATGCCCGCAGGCTGATATGGAGATAGACTTGACCCATAGATTGCTTGTTCAAAGACTGTATAGAGGAGCTCCATTTGATTTGGAGCTGCAGCTGTTGGTACTATTCTTTTGTGTATAAACATATGGCCATGGCGGGGCCCTGTCCCGTCTTTATGGTGATGTTTCATACTCTTCTTAGAGGCTCCTAGACAGTCATGTATAATAAATCTTTTTTGCCTTGTCGGCTCATATTTTTGGTTTATTATTTTTTTGTAGCCTCGTCGGCTTGTGTATATGTATATGGGTGTAGTTGTTGACGTGATATAAAAGTGTTTTAGCCATTGGAAATGGTATTATTGAGGCATAGAGTTTGTTGATAAGCCATGTGGATCACCTAGATATAAATGTGAATGTACGACGAGAGGTGCCCGAGTGGGTTAACTCCTAGTGCCCGTCATGGCCCTCCGGTTGGGTCGAGACAAAAGTGGTATCAGAGAAGTTTCGTCCTAGGGTGTGCCCACGAGCCGTGTCCAGTAGAGTCCTGTTTATGGGTGTGTTGCGCGCCACACTTATAAACAGTAGGCTGCAGGCATTTTAGGAATGAATGACCTTCTTTCTTCATAAGATCGTCCGATAGAGCCATAATATGAGGATTTCTTTTCCTTTAACCGTGTTTTATGTATTTCATAAATACCTGTAAAGAGGAAAGCTACGGCAGCCCAAAAAGGCAAGACAGTGGCAGATAAGCAGGCTGAAAGAGTGCCGCCAACGGGTATAGAGGAAGGTGAGTCCCAGAATGCCGTTCAATCTCAGTCCTCTCACTCATTGCCTATTTTTGAGGAGCGTGAGTGAGCCTCAGCCCCAGCTCCTCCACCAGAGGTTTCAGGCCAAGAGATGAAAGAGGCCATTCAATTGCTGCCTCAGTTAGTCGCCGCTCAGGCCCAGCGGCAGGGTATGGGTCATGGTGATAGGGCGGTAAGTGCAAGAGCCCGTGATTTTATTATCTTGAACCCTCTGGAATTCTTCGGGTCAAAGCCAGATGAGGACCCTCAAAACATTATTGATGGAATATTGAGGACACTTCGGTTAATGCATGCTTTCGATGTTGAATCGGTGGATTTAGCATCATATAGATTGCGGGATGTAGAGGATCATTGGTATACGGTTTGGTTGTCTTCTAGGGGAGTCAATGCACCTCCCCCAGTATGTCATGAATTTGTTGATGCTTTCCTACGACATTACTTCCCCCCCCCCTCCCAGAGGTTCGGCGGGCTAGAGCCGACAAGTTCTTGAAACTTAGGCAAGGAAGCATGAGTGCTTTAGAGTATAGTCTCCGCTTCAATTCTTTGGCTAGGTATGCTCCGGCCATGGTAGTAGATATGGGTTATTGAGTGCACCGATTTGTGAGAGGCCTAGGGCCACATTTGATGGATAAGTGCTTGACCACGTCCCTTCAGGACAATATGGATATTTTTTGCATTCAAGTCCACGCCCAGAATTTAGAGGAAAGTTAACAATCGCAAAGAGGTAAGCGTGAGCTTTACAGAGGTTATAACAAGAGGGCTAGATCTTCGGGTCCGACTAGTGAGTTTAGAGGAGGGCAAAGACAACAATTTTCTAGGCATTCAGGTTATTCTATGACTAGTGCGCCTACAGTTTACGAGCCAGAGATTTGATAGATCTACTCACTGTGGGCTGAGTCAGAGTTTTAGAGCTTTAGGTTCTCATTATAGAGGTGAGTTCGAGTCAGGAAAGGTCACCAATGACATGATTTTCTCAGTGCAGGAAGCTACATTGGGGCCAGTGTCGACTAGGTTCAGATGTTTGCTATACATGCAGTCGGCCAGGCCATAGCATGCATGACTGCCCCTCGATTGGTAGTAGGAGTAGGGTCCAGCCTTCAAGGTCGGCAGCCGGGTCTTCATCATTTATATGCCCTCTAGGGAAAGGTTCACAGGCATCGTTCAGCTGTGTTAGAGGTAGAGGAGGAGCTCCAAGTTCTAGTGGTCCTCAGCACCATATTTATACTTTGGATGGACGGCAGGATCTTGAGTCCTCCCCTGATGTCATCACAGGTATATTATCGGTATCTTCTCTTGATGTATATGCATTGATAGATCCCAGTTCCATATTGTCATACGTTACTCTATATATTGCGGGTCGATTTGGGGTCAAACCGGAGTTAATCAAACCTTTTGAGGTATCTACACCCGTTGGTGAACCGGTAATAGCTAGCCGAGTATATAGAGATTGTATAGTTGTGATTTGCAATCATCGTACTATGGCTGATTTACATGAGTTGAAAATTGTGGACTTTGATGTTATTATGGGCATGGATTAGTTGGCTTCTTTCTATGTTAATGTCGATTGTAGAATGAAGATGATTCGCTTTCAGTTTTCGGGAGAACCAGTTTTTGAATGGAAGGGAAATACAGCATCTCCGAGAGGTAGGTTTATTTCCAATCTCAAGGCAAGAAAGATGACTGTTAAAGGTTGTATCTACCATTTAGTCCGCATTCAAGATATAGAAGCCGAATCGCTGACTCTTCAGTCTGTCCCAGTAATGAATGAGTTTTCGGATGTATTCCAGTAGGAGCTTCCAAGTCTTCCCCAAGAGTGGGAGATTGATTTTGCTATCGATGTGCTACTGGATATCAAACCTATATCTATTCCTCCTTATAGGATAGCTCCCGCAGAGTTGAAAAAGTTGAAGGAGCAATTGAAGGACTTGCTTGAGAAAGACTTCATAAGGCCTAGTTCAACCCCGTGGGGAGCACCCGTGTTGTTTGTGAGGGAGGAAGATGGCTCCTTGCGAATGTGCATTGACTATCGACAACTGAATAAGGTGACGATCAAGAATAAATATCTGCTCCCAAGGATTGATGATTTATTTGATCAATTGCAGGGTGCCAAATGATTTTCAAAAATAGATTTGAGATCCGGGTATCATCAGGTGAGAGTTAGGGAGCAAGATATTCCTAAAACGGCCTTCAGAACAAGATATGGTCATTTCGAGTTCCGGGTAATGTCATTTGGGCTAACCAATGCACCGGCAGTATTCATGGATTTTATGAACAATGTGTTCAGGCATTTCTTGGATTTATTTTTTATTGTGTTCATTGATGATATCCTGGTATATTATCGGTGCGAGGCAGAACATGCAGATCATTTACGTACTGTCCTTAGAGTTCTCCAAACTCAAGAGCTATTTGCAAAATTTTCAAAGTGCGAGTTTTAGTTTAATTCGGTGACCTTTTTAGGGCACATTATTTCATCCGATGGTATTCGGGTAGATACCCAAAAGATTGAGGCTGTGAAGGCTTGGCCAACGCCTACAACACCTACAGAGGATCGTAGTTTTCTGGGCTTGGCAGGTTACTACAGAGATTTGTAGAGGGATTTTCTTCTATTTCTGCATCATTGACAAAGCTAACTCAAAAATCGACTAAATTTCAATGAACGGATGCTTATGAACGTAGTTTTTAAGAGTTAAAGAATAGATTAACTTCTGCCCCAGTCCTGACACTTCCAGAGGGATCAGAAGGCTATGTTGTCTATTGTGATGCGTCACGCGTTGGATTAGGGTGTGTATTGATGCAACATGGTAAGGCGATTGTGTATGCTTCAAGGCAGTTGTAAAAGCATGAGGCAGTTGCGAAAGCATGAGAAAAAATATCCAACCCATGATCTTGAGCTAGTTGCGGTGATTCATACATTGAAGATGTGGAGACATTATTTGCATGGTGTCCATGTGGATATCTACACGGATCACAAGTGTCTTCAGTATTTTTTCAAGCAGAAGGAATTGAATTTACGACAACGGCGATGGTTGGAGCTATTGAAAGATTATGATGTTAACATCCTATACCATCCCGGGAAGGCGAACGTTGTGGGTGATGCTCTTAGCCGTAGATCTATGGGAAGTTTATGTGATGTTCAGCCAGTGAAAATAGAGTTAGCTTGTGAGCTCCATCAATTAGCTAGCCTAGGAGTTCGGGTAGTGGACTCGGGCGATATAGGAGCTACCATTCAGAATTCAGCTATCTCGTCACTAGTAGTTGAGGTGAAACAGCACCAATATGAGGACCCCATACTAGTTCATTATAGAAATACACTCCTTCAGAAGAAGAAGTCATCCTTTGAGATTTCTAGAGATGGAGTTCTCATTTGTCGAGGCAGGTTGTGTGTTCCTGATGTTGCAGGATTACGCCACCAAATATTGAGAGAAGCCCATTGTTCCCATTATTCTGTTCACCCTGGAGCAACGAAAATGTATCATGATCTTAAATCCATATATTGGTGGAATGGAATGAAGAAAGACATAGCGGAGTTCGTGGCTCAATGTCCTAATTGTCAGCAAGTGAAAATTGAACACCAAAAGCCCGGTGGATTGTTGCAAGCTATGGAAATTCCGACTTGGAAATGGGAAGTGATAAATATGGATTTCATCGCAGGCTTACCTCATTCTAAGCACAAATATGATTCTATATGGGTAATTGTGGATAGAGTTACGAAGTTAGCTCATTTCCTACTAGTCAGAACTATATATGTAGCGGAAGATTATGCAAAGCTTTATGTAAGAAAAATAGTACGACTCCATAGTGTTCCAGTATCTATTATTTCCTATAGAGGGACACAGTTTACGGCTAGTTTCTGGAAATCTTTTCAAGAAGGTTTGGGGACTCAGGTGAGTCTTAGCATAGCATTTCATCCACAGACTGATGGGCAAGCTGAGCATACCATTCAGACTCTCGAGGATATGCTATGAGCTTGTGTATTGGATTTTGCAGGTAGTTGGGATGATCACTTACCGCTTATTGAATTTGCCTATAATAACAGTTATCATTCTAGCATCCAAATGGCCCTGTATGAGGCTTTGTATGGGCGCAAGTGCAGATCACCAATTGGGTGGTTTCAAGTAGGGGAGACTAAATTGATCGGGCCAAACTTGGTCCAGCAAGCTATAAAGAAAGTCAAGCTTATACAGGACTGGCTATTAACAGCTCAGAGTATTCAGAATCCTATGTAGATAATCGTCGACGGGACTTAGAGTTCCAAGTGAAATATTAGGTATTCTTTAAAGTGTCGCCAATGAAGGGCGTCATGAGATTTGGCAAAAAGGGAAAGCTTAGTCCCTAGTACATTGGACCTTATGAGATTGTATGTAAGGTAGGCCAAGTGGCTTATGAATTAGACCTACCTTCAAATTTGGAGTCAGTCCATCTAGTTTTTCATGTATCGATGCTTCGTAAGAGCATTGGAGATCCTTCCAAAATTGTACCGGTAGACGATGTTCAAGTCACTGAGCAATTATCCTACGAAAAAGTTCCTATTGCCATTCTAGATGGGCAAATACAGAGACTCAAAACCAAAGATGTGGCTTCAGGTAAAGTCTTATGGAGAAATAATAATAGAGAGAAAATGACCTGGGAAGCAGAAGAAGACATGAAGTTCAGGTACCCATATTTATTTCTAGCCCCAGAGGAAACTCAGGCAGAGAAGCCATCGTCCTCAGGTATGTAATACTTTCTTGATGCTTTCTTGGTCGTTTGTGGCAATGGTTATTGTTGTTGTTATTGTTATAGCCCTATGAGACAATATATTTTGGGCTGCTGCGACAGGATGGTAGTGCCATATTATAGGGAAAACTCTGGCGAAATTTTGTAGAATCCCCGAGAGCCTAACATTCGAGGATGAATGTTCTTAAGGGGGGGGGGGGGAGAGAGAATGTTACATCTCGAAAGTTTTGAGTTTTACGTTGTGAATAGACTAAAGCGAGCTTAAGGTAAGAATGAAGTCCTTACGAGGTTAAGGAAAGTATTAGATAGCTTAAAGTGTGTACCATAGGATTTTGAAGTCATATAAATATGTGAAACTAAGTTCGTTCGAGGAAGTGAGATTTAAGTCATATTTGGAAAGGTATTAGCCATAATTGGGCTAATATTTATCTAGTAATGTCTTGAGGAGGGGCTATGGGGCCTCTTGCATGGTTAATGATGTGTTATGTAAGTGTTAATAAGGTTCCATAAGGATTGGAAGTCGTACGAATCAACGAGAACAACTTCGGAAAAGTTGAGATATACGACTACTTATACGGTCCGTATAACCTTTCCAGAGAAGGCCAATCCCTGGTGGGATTATACGGTCACTTATACGGATCGTATAAAGTTATACGGACCATATAAGTGTCCGTATAACCAAGTCGGGTCACTTTTTTCAGATTTTTTCCTTTATATATATATTATATATATGACCCAAGCTCATATTTTTCATTTCCCACTTCTCCCAAACCCTTAAAAACTCTAGAACCTTCTCGTAAGCATATTCCACTCAAACCCAAGAGAAATCAAAGATCAAATAGCAAGAATCAAGATATCTATGTGTTAGAAGACTTGCTAGGGTTAGTAGACTTCAAGAATTTCTTGGGTATTGAAGCTAGGGTTTTCATACAAGTTGATAACTTGCTCCAAAGCTCATTTTTATGAGGTAAAAGGTTATTCTTCATGCTTATTTCATGTTATTAAGAATGCTTAGTTATTGAATAACTTGGGTGAAAGGAGAAAGTAGAAAATGAGGTCTAAATGTAGATTTCATGATGTTTGTGAGTAGTAAACTAACTTGAGTCATGATTCTTAGTATGCTATCGATATAATCTTTCTATGAAGGGTATTAATGAGGACCAGGAAGTGTTGTATAAAATTGTGCAAAGGGTGGATGTGAAGTTGTTGATGTAAGTTGAATAAGAGAATGAACTTTGAGACTTAATTGAATATAACTACTTGAGTACGATGTTGTGGATGTTATTATGGTTGTTTGGAGGTTGTTTTGTGATATGGTGGAAGTTGATGAAATAGGGGAAATGTCGCCCAATTTTTATTAGCTCATGAGTTGTTCTAGTTTGAATTCAATAGTGTCTTTAAGACTTAACCATGGTATGAATCCTTTTAAATGTAGATTTCTCAAGCCTTGGCGGTGAACGTTAGATAGTTGAGAAGACAAATAGGTATGTAAGGCTAACCCTTCTTCTTAAGGCATGTTCCCATTTGTCGTATACCTTCACATGAATTCCATAACGTCTTCCATGATGAATTCATTTCCTAGAATCATTAAAGCTCAGAGTTCTTGATATTCCCATGACACTATTGGTCCCATCCTATGATAGTTGATCTTCTAAGGAAAGGTATAATGAAAATGACGATGACGATGATGATGTTGATGGTACTTATGTACTCCTATGTACATATATATATATATATATATATAAGTATGACTATTAAGAACACCGAGCTTATATGGCCGGGTATGATATCTATCGCGCGTGCACTACTGCAGTTGGGTACGGATAACACTGAGCCTTGGTAGGGCCAGGTATGTATAACACTGAACCTCATTATGGTCGGGTACGTAAGACACCGAACCTCTATGGTCGGGTATGATACTACTATATTTATAAGTGTATGTAATGGAAGGTTCCCATTAGAAAAAGGGTAAGCGAATATGATGAACGTCGCTAGAGGTATAAATGGCTCTATCACCCCATGACTCTTCTTTCTTATGTTATCGTTCATGCTTCTATTATGTTATTGATTATGCTTTACATACTCAGTACATTATCCATACTGATGTTCTTTTGTTTGTGGACGCTGCGTCATGCCCGCTGGTTGATAGGGAGATAGACTTGACCCATACTCGCTTGTTCGAGATCTGAGAGAGGAGCTCCATTTAATTTGGAGCTGCAGCTGTTGGTACTATTCTTTTGTGTATATACATATGGGCATGGCGAGGCCCTGTCCTGTCCTTATGATGATGTTTCATACTCTTCTTAGAGGCTCCTAGACAATCATGTCTAGTAGATGTCTTTTGCCGTGTCGGCTTACATTTTTGGTATATTATTTTGTTAGCCTCGTCGGCTTGTGTATATGTATATGGGCATAGTTCTTAACGTGATATAAAAGTGTTTTAGCCGTTGGAAATGGTATTATTGAGGAATAGAGTTTGTTGATAAGCCATGTTGCTCACCTAGATATGAATGTGAAGGTGCGACGAGAGGTGCCTGGGTGGGTTAGCTTCGGGTGCTTGTCATGGCCCTCCGGTTGGGTCGTGACAACTACTTAATGAACTACCAAGATGGAAAGGATTATCAGATGATTAGGGATTATGAAATAGCAATGGGAATAGAAGGACTTACTACCAAGAATCCTCGAGAGTTGTTCCCAAGAGCTCAATTTTTGGAATGGAAATAAATGAGGGGTTTAAGGCATTTAACACTTCATTTAATGAACCAGTTGCCCGTCACCCGCTTCCGCGACAATATTACCGATCCACGGTGCCGCCCCAGCAGTCCCATGACCGCTACAATAGTCATACCAAAAGGCACTGCCCGGTTCAGCGGCAGGGTGATCGCTTCAGCGGTACTGCTGCCGCGGTTCTAGTGCAGCCAAAGCGGGCACCAGACACCAGAAACTTTCCCAATTTTCACACTTCAACTCAAATTTTCAACTAATTCTCGAGGCCATCTGCTCACAATGTACATACACAGACACACATAAGAACACACTGCGAACGCGCTCATGGCCTCGGAATTCATAATGGAGGTCTCATTGATCGAGTCAACCCCCGATACCACAATTCTAACTTCCCAACCCAAGTCCCAAAATGCATCTGAGTGTATTGGGAACCGAACCAGATATACACACAAGTTCTAAAAGACCATCAAGACCTCTCGGAATCAACGAATTCCAAAAAAGGTCTGTTTACCTAAAAGTCAACTTTGACTCAACTCGTTTTCTCTTCAAGCCTAAATTTCACAAAAAGTTGCCCGAATCTAAAAACCTCGAGAAGCATATCAACAGTCCCCTTGGGTCAAAAGTGATCTAACAAAGCTCGAAAAAAGGGGCGAAAGTGTCGGAAAGACTATAACGATCAAGCGGGTTATTCCATAGAGCACTAAAAACCTCTTAGTACCTTTTATGCACCCGCGTAAAAGTGAACCGTAACAGATGGCGACTCTGCTGGGGACTTTTCTAGGTTCTAACCATAACGGTTTCAATATAATGTGATTATATGTTACGCCTCTCGTTTTCGTCGTAGGAGAACTCATGGTTTCCTAGTGGGGTATGCCTTTAGAATAGAGACCCGAGCTCGAGTTTTGGAGATAGAAAGTGTCTTACCCCGTGTACAAAGGTACCAGCAGGTATTCCTGGCAATTTACAAGATTAGAAGTTGAACAAATCGAATCGACGCAACGTGAACTGATTCAGGAAAATCTCCAGACACCAGTCATCGTCGATGGGCCGTCGACACGCCGATGGACCATCGTTGTGCGGTGTCGTTGTGTTTCTATAGCTTTGACTCTGTAGGTACAGGACAACAGAGCAACTCGACGGACCGTTGACACGTCGTCGGGTCGTCGACCCGCTCGTCGGACCGCACCGCTGGAACTTTTTAGTTCCAAGGATAAATATATGACCCCACGACTTTATTTCTCATTTTCTCTCTTCCAATTAGAGAAAACCCTAGTATATTTACTCCCAACATTTTCTATCAAAATAGTGGAGATTTGGTAAGATCCGAGCCCCGTAAAACCCGAGCTTGTGAAGAAAAAGGTTGTTCCTAGGGTTTCGTAAAAGTTGTAAGGCTTGGGAAGTTGAAGTCGAAGCTAATCCTTGGAATCTTAGATCCCTCAAGGTATGTAAATGGTTTCTACCTTTGTACTTAAGTTAATTACTAAGAGTTTTAGTGGTTTTAAGTAATGCGAAGGTAGCTATGAAAGTGGTAAGTTGTTGAAGGGTAAAATAGTGATTATGGGGTTGTTTTAAGAAAAGGATTAGGAATGGATTAAAGTATATATATTTTTTTAGGTAAATAAACAAATTGTATTAACCAAAATTGAGAATTACAAAGCCAAATAGGTGTAGACCACCTATTTCTAGATTTTGAAAGACTACAGCAACATATGACCACGTAGTGTCATGGCTGCTACTACATCTACACACTAGGTGTCCTTCTATCACTAATACAATCTACACAATTCAAGCAAAAATTAAAGAAACTAGGAGGAAGCAGCTGGCCGGTACATCAAGGCATGGTGTTGAGTGTCAACAGTGGCTGATGCCACTTCTTGAGTGTCCTTCCCTGGATATGAATATGAACTGCAACCTCTCTGCAAACTCTATCCAATTGAAACTGTCCCTTCTGGAATCGAATGCCATTCCTCTCTCTCCATATGATAGCAACACACATAGCAAACACAGAGCTGATAATTGCCCCACTGCCAGACTTCTTTTTGGCGTTGCTGCAGACCCATTTCACTTCATCTTGCCACTCCTCCATAGCTCTGTGGAAACCCAACCATCTCAGCAGCCTTTGCCAAAAACTACTTGTAATAGGACACCTAAAGAACAAGTGATCAGCGGTTTCCATTGCAGAATCACAGAAGGCACAGGTTGGTGGGACATGGATGCCAAACTTGAGGAGTCTCTCCACTGTTGCCAGCCTTCTCAAGATTTCCAACCAAAGAGTAAACTTATGTCTGGCGTGTATGTTCGGGTGTAAAGTAATGCTCTTCCATGGGACTTTCTGTAGTTGAGGAATCAGTGATAGATACATGCTTTTGATGGAGAACTTTCCCCCATTTATTACATATGCTAGTTTAGTTCCAAAGTCCCCTTGTAGACTAGTAGATTGTAGCACATACTCTCTTGCGTCAATAATTTCCTTACTACCCATGTAGCAGATTTTGGAATGGTGCAAGCATCCACTGATTCATGCTTCAAGTAATAGCAGTGAATCCACTTAATCCAAAGACAATCCTTCTTCTCAGATATGGCCTAAAGTTGCTTCACTACCGCTGCTTTGTTCCATAGACATAGGTTAATTACATTTTGACCCCCTGCTGCTTTGGGGTGACAGGTCCTGTCCCATGAAATAAGAGCTTTCTTAGATAAAGGAGCAGTTCCCGTCCATAAGAAGGTTCTGCAAATGGCTTCAATCATTTTCATAACTTTCTTTGGCAGACAAAGATCCGAGCCCAATAGGTTTGCATACCGCATCTTTTGCTTTTATCAGCGCAACCCGCGAATAAGAGAGCAATTTAGATGACCATCACTTAATACTATCTGTAATCTTCTCCACCAGTGGAAGGCATTGACTGATAGTAAGTTTCTTAGATAATATGGGGACGCCTTAGTACTTAAAGGGGAGTGTTTCTTCCGTGAAGCCCAAGGTGCTAAGTATCTCCTGTTTCAGGTCATCTTTTACTCCAGACATATAGATTGAGCTTTTATCAGCATTAGCTTGGTGTCTAGAGGCAGTTGAGAATCTAGAAAATGCTTTTTGGAGTAACTTGATAGAAGGAAGATCAGCTTTGGAGAGCATCAATAAATCATCTTCAAAGCAAATGTGGACCACCCCTAGTCGTTTGCACCGAGGATGGTATTTGAATAGGGGATTTGAAGCAAGTAAACTGAATTCCCTTTGTAGGTATTCCATAGCAATCACAAAGAGGCACGGTGACATGGGATCACCCTGTCGAAGTCCTCTTTTCCCCTTGAAAGGCTTTGTTAGTCCACCAGTTATAACCAATGCATAAGAGACTGAAGAAATACATTCCATAATCCATTTAATAAACTTATATGGAAATCCAAGTTCAGCCAGCATATGATGTAAAAAGCTCCATTCAATGGAGTCATAAGCCTTCCTCAAATATACTTTCATAACATATCTATGAGATAGTCCCTTCCTAGTATACCATTTGAATAGTTCATGACTAAATAAAATATTATCAACAATGCTCCTACCTTCAATGAATACAGATTGAGAGGGGCTAATGATGGTACCAATGACAGACTTGATCCTATTAGTAACAACTTTAGTAACAATTTTATAAAATGTAGTGCAACAGGCTATAGGCCTATAATCCTTTACTTGGGTGGGATTTGGAATTTTAGGCACTAAGGTGATGGCAGTGCCACTGAAGGCTTGTAACATTTTTCCAGAGTGAAAGAATTCCTTGGTAGCTCTCAGAATGTCCTCTTTAACCACCTCCCAATTCCTGGAAAAGAACTCTATAGGATAGCCATCTACACCAGGAGCTTTATCATGAGGCATCTCCTTTATGGCACTTAAGATCTCCTGGTCAGTTACTGGTATGATCAAGGCACATTTCTGTGCATAAGATAGGCAGGGTCATTTCCTGATGGTAACTGAATTAGGACAAGGAAGTTCTATAGCAAGATCACCCATTAAATTTGTGAAGAATGAGAGGAATTCAGCTTCTATTTGTATTGGATCAGTCAGCTTGTTGCCATTTGCATCACAGATGGACGTAATGGCATTTCTACTTGCTCTAATCTTACACTGAGCATGAAAGTACCCTGTATTTCCATCCCCACACGTAATCCAGTTGGCTCTGGACTTTTGCCTCAATGCTTGTTCCTCGATATTGCTCCAATTTGAAATTTCTGCAAGCAAACTTTTCTCTTGCTCAATCAACAGCTGATCAAGTGGGCGGGTAATGAGAGTCCCTTGCGTTATATCAAGGTTCTGTCTAGTAGTTTGCAGTCTCTTCTCATACGAGGCCAAATAAGCATTCAGCCCTTTTAAGCTCCCCTTCAAGCATTGTAACTTTGATATATTTTGATATGTAAGTGTTGTCATTGTTGTTGTGGATATTGAGGTTGATGTCGAATTGGATGGGAAGTTGAAGGGTTGTTGAGCTTACAAGGGAAATGTTGTCCACAATTCGTTAAGCTCTTTTATATTTAAAAATGGTTAGTAAACAAGGTAGATAGTCTAATTAAGGCCTATGTTATCTTGATTGTAGACCTACGAGTTCGAGAAGTAGAAGTTGGACGATTGGATATACTTCAAGGTATGTTAAGGTTATGCTTTCTTTCTTTTGGCATGATCTTATGATGTGAACCAACAAGTGAGTAGACGAGCTTCGATATTACTCTACTCTTAGAAGCACTAGGAGTACTTCAGTCTTTGATGTTCCTACACCCCGCAGGATTGTTCCTTCTGTTCGTGGGTCTTGAGATTTCTTATGTTGACGATGTTAGCTCAAAGGTTGTCTGTCGGAGGTAATATGGCCTTACGTCAGTCTGAATGTTCTATGTACACATTTTAGTTATGCATTGCATTCATATACATATGCATATTTTTGCTTAAAAAAATATACATATGCATATTGACCTATGACCAGAAGGCGTTATATACGTGTGTATTATATGTATATACGGTATGGGGGCAAAGGGATCGGTGTTATTTACGCATTACCACCTGATCAGCTGGTGCACCTTGATGATGATATATGGATCGGGTCGTACGTTCCTTGGCGTTATTATTATATGATATATGGATCGGGCCGTACGTTCCTCGGCACTATTAAATGGGATATGGATCGGGCTGAACAATCCTCAGCACTATGACATATATATATATATATATATATATATATATATATATATACATGAGCACGATTATCATTGAGAGCATGCATATTATGCGCCCACAGAGGCATTGTCAGTTATACAGATTTATGCAGATACATACAGATACTAGTTCATACAATTACATGCAGATAGTCATTTCAGCTTATGAGTTCAGATTTTATTCATGATTCTTATATATACATGTTGTTCTTATGCCTTACATACTCAGTACATTATCCGTACTGACTCCCCATTGCTCGAGAGTCTGCGTGCATGCCTGCAGGTTCAGGTTGACCGACCGGTGGTCCCCCTCGCAGACCTCTATGTCCGACGCGGTGGTCGCACACTCCATTTTATCCGTATTTATGATCGTTTTGTATACCCCTTTTGAGATACATATGCATATGGGTATGACGGGGCCCTGTCCCGTCCTTTCTACAACTTTATTCTAGTAGAAGTCTATAGACAGTTGTATGTATTAGTCAGATGATGTAGCCTTGTCGGGTTCTGTTCTTTCGTGTACTGTATATGTAGCAACCTAGCCGGCTTGCACTGTTCTTTCAGCATGTTTGTGTATATACAGACTGCATAGAGTTTATGGTGTCACCCCCAATTATGAGCTAGTATGAGATCAGTTTAAGTCATTTATAGGCCCTTAATGTTTAGTAAGGTTCAAATATATGTATAGGGGTGTTTTGTCGCTAGAGGTCAGACACTCGTGTCACGACTCATCGGTTTAGGTCGTGACAGAAGTGGTATCAGAGCAGTTTCGTCCTAGGGTTATCTACAAACCATATCTAGTAGAGCCCTATTTATGGGTATTTTGTGCACCACACTTATAAAGAGGAGGCTACAGGACATTTAGGATGATGTCATTCTTTTACACGTAGTTCGTGAGATAGAGCCATGTGTTAAGAGTTCGCCTTCTATTGATTTGTTCTGATTTCAGCGATGCCTCGCAAGAAAGCTACAACTGCCCAGAAGGGTAAGAGAGTGTCTGGTAAGGCCACAAGCCATACCCAGCGGGCTACTACGACTCAGGATGAGATTCAGAGTGAGAGCCCATCTCAAACTTCACAGCCCGGCCTCGGCCCGCTTTCGAGTTCTCGGCCCGGTACAGACGCACCGAGGATGTGCGGGATGCGTACGGCTTATTAACCGGCATTGGTAGCAGCCTAGGATCAGCGGCAGGGGGTTGGTGTTGATCGGGCAGATAGGGCTGGTAGTTCGAGAGTTAAGATTTTCCTCGGATTAGACCCTCTAGAGTTTTCAATGATAAAGCAAAATATGGACCCCCAAGACTTCATTGGCGGTATGCAGAGGACCTTGAGCGTTATGCACGCGGATGAGGTCGAGTCTGTGGAGTTTGCTTCGTATAGACTTCGTGATATTGCGGTACAGTGGTATCAGACTTGGGAGCTATCTAGGGGAGAGAATGCCCCTCCAGCTATTTGGCTAGAGTTTTCAGATGCTTTTATTCGCTATTATTTACCTCTAGAAGTCCGACGAGCCGGAGCAGATAGGTTTCTGCATATTGAACAGGGCAGTATGAGTGTCCAGGAGTATTGTGTGTATTTTGATTCTATGGCTAGATATGCTCCAGCTATGGTGGCTGAGATGAAGGATATAGTTCATCATTTTGGGGATATTCTAGGGCCACATTTGATAGATGCTTGTACGACTGCCGCATTACAGCTGGGCATAGATATCTCCGTATACGAGGGCATATGCATAGAATTTGAGACACATAGCGTCGGCGTGAGGACAGAGCATAGCGCGACCGTGACCATGGCCAGGCTTTGAAAGAGGGCCAGGTCTTTAGATATGGGGGTAAGTCCAGGGGAGGATAGAGACAGCAGTATCCCCGATATCCATTTCATTTTATAGGGAGTGCACCTCCGCGATTTTTAGGTTCGAGATCCGATTGGCCTTCTTATTCCGGAGCAGGTCAGAGTTCTAGTGCTTTGAGTCCTCAGCATAGACCGGAGTCAGGCCAGATGAGACCCTCCTTGCCGCGGTGTGCCCAGTGTTCAAGTTATACGCAGGTTAGTGTCGGCTGGGATCAGATGTTTATGATGCTTATGGCCAGCCAGGTCATAGGATGCGGCAGTGACCGATGAGAGGGAGTGGGGGTATGGTTCAGCCTACAGAGTCTATGGCTGGTTCTTTGTCTACAGTATGCCCTTCAGGGCAAGCTTTCCATACACCCGTAGAACAAGGTAGAGGGAGGAGTGGAGTATCTAACTCGAGCGGTCCTCAGCACCGCGTGTATGCACTAGCCGGTAGGTAGGATTGCAGACTAATGTCTGCAATCAACATTAGTCTCCTCTTATGATGTGTATGCACTGATTAACCCAGGTTCTACGTTATCATATGTTACTCCATTTGTTGCTAGCAAGTTTGGGATAGAGCCTGAATCGATTAAACCATTTGACGTGTCTGCTCCAGTTAGGGATCTGATTATAGCTAGGCGAGTGTGCCGAGGCTATGTAGTGATAGTTTGTAATCACCGTACCTTAGCAGATTTGATTGAGTTAGACATGATTGATTTCGATGTGATCATGGGTATGGATTGGTTGGCTTCCTGTTACGCTAATGTTGATTGCAGAACGAAAGTAGTTCGATTCCAATTTCGGGGCGAGCCAGTCCCTCAATGGAAGGGCAAGGCTGCTTCGCCGAGAGGTAGGTCGATTTCTTACCTTAAGGCAAGGAAGATGATTAGAAAGGGGTACATTTATCACCTGGTTTGGGTTCAGGATGTACAAGCAGAGTCACTGACCCTTCAATCTGTCCCTGTGGTTAATGAATTCCCAGAGGTGTTTCCAGATAAGCTTCCAGGCATTCCGCCAGAGCGAGAGATTGATTTACTATCGATCTATTGCCAGATACTCAGCCAATATCTATTCCTCCTTATAGGATGGCACCTACGGAGTTGAAAGTATTAAAAGAGCAGTTGAGGGGTTTACTTGAGAAGGGTTTTATCAGGCCCAGAACATCACCGTGGGGAGCACCGATATTATTTGTAAGAAAGAAGGATGGCTCCTTGCGAATGTGTATTTACTATAGGCTATTGAATAAAGTGACTGTGAAGAATGAGTATCGGTTTCTGAGAATTGATGACCTGTTTGATCAGCTATGAGGCGCCAAATATTTCTCGAAAATAGACTTGAGATCGAGGTATCATCAGGTTAGGGTGAAGGAGTAAGACATTTCGAAGACGGTATTTAGAACCAGATATGGGCACTATGAGTTCCGTGTCATGTCATTCGAATTAACTAATGCTCCAGCTGTGTTCATGGACTTGATGAATTGCATATTCAGGCCTTTCCTAGAGTTGTTCGTGATTGTGTTTATAGATGATATTCTGGTCTATTCCCTGTCAGAGGCTGATCACGCAGAACATTTAAGAGCAGTGCTTAGAATCCTTCGAGACAGGGAGCTGTATGCTAAGTTCTCCAAATGTTAGTTTTGGTTGAACTCTGTGGCTTTTCTTGGCCACATTATTTCAGATGAAGGCATTAGAGTGGATACTCAAAAGATTGAGACTGTGAAGAATTAGCTAAGGCCCATGACACCAACGGAAATACGTAGTTTCTTGGGTCTAGCTAGTTATTAAAGAAGGTTCATAGAAGGATTTTCTTCTCTTTCGGCCCCATTGACCAAGTTGACTCTGAATTCAGCCAAGTTCCAGTGGACAGATGCATGTGAGTGGAGTTTTCAGATATTAAAAAGCAAGTTGAACTCAGCACCCGTCTTGACTCTTCCAGAAGGAACAGATGGCTATGTGATATATTGTGATGCTTCAGGTATTGGTTTGGGATGGGTATTGATGCAACATGGTAAGGTTGTTGCCTATGCGTCTAGACAGTTGATGAAGCACGAGAAGAATTATCCAACTCATGATCTTGAGTTACATGCGGTGATTCATGCCTTGAAAATGTGGAGGCACTATCTATACGGTGCTCATGTTGATATCTATACTGATCATAAGAGTCTCCAGTACATCTTTAAGCAGAAGGACTTGAACATACGTCAAAGGCGATGGCTAGAGTTGCTAAAGGATTATTATGTTGATATTATGTACCACATTGGAAAAGCTAATGTGGTAGCCGATGCTCTTAGTCGTAAATCCATGGGCAGCCTGGCATATGTGCAGCCAGAGAAAAAAGAGATAGTCTGTCAAGTTCGCCAATTAGCTAGCCTTGGAGTCCGATTGATAGATTCAGGTGATGCAGGAGTTACAATTCAGAACACAGTGATGTCGTCTTTGGTTGCAGAGATAAAGGAGCGTCAGTATGAAGACCCTGTTCTAGTTCACTACCGAGATACAACATCTCAGAAAGATAAGACACCTTTGTCATTACAGGAGATGGAGTACTCTGATATAGAGGTAGATTGTGCGTCCCTAATATTGCAGGGCTCCGTCAGCATGTTATGGAAGAAGCTCATTATTCTTGTTATTCTATTCATCCAGGCACAACAAAGATGTACCATGATCTCAAGGAAGTTTATTGTTCGGATGGTATGAAAAGAGATATCGACTTGTTTATTAACGTCCAAGTTAAGATAGAGCACCAGAAGCCCGGAGATATATTGCAAGCCATGGAAATCCCGACATGGAAATGGGAGGTAGTTAATATGGATTTCATTACAGGGTTGCCCCGTACTCAGCGGAAGTATGATTCCATATGGGTCATAGTTGATAGGCTAACAAAATCAGCTCATTTCTTACCCGTCAGAACTACTTACTCAGCTGAAGATTACGCGAAGCTTTATCTTAAGGAGATTGTACGACTTCACGGTGTCCCTACAGCCATTATTTCAGATAGAGGGGCACAGTTCATGGCTAATTTCTGGAGATCTTTTCAGGATGGATTGGGGACTCAGGAGAGTCTTAGTACTGTATTTCACCTGCAGACAGATGGACAGGCGGAGCGTACGATACAGACCCTTGAGGATATGCTTAGAGATTGTATACTTGATTTTCAAGGCAGTTGGGATGACCATTTGCCTCTTATTTAGTTTGCATATAATAACAGTTACCATTCTAGCATTTAGATGGTCCTTATGAAGCTTTATGTGGGCGAAAATGTAGATCTCCTATAGGATGGTTTGATATCGAAGAAAATCAACTAGTCGGCCTAGATTTGATACAACAAGCAGTTGACAAGGTGAAATTCATCCAAGAGAGGTTACTAACGGCTCAGAGTCGACAGAAATCTTATGCAGATAACCGACAGCGCAAGTTAGAGGTTGAGGTAGGCGATTGGGTTTTCCTAAAAGTTTCGCCTATGAAAGGAGTGATGAGGTTTGGTAAAAAGGGTAAGTTGATCCCTCGATATATTGGGCCATATAATATCATTCGTACCATGGGTAAGGTGGCATATGAGCTAGAATTGCCTTCTGAGTTGGGGTCTGTACATCCGGTATTTCATGTGTCTATGCTTTGTAAATGCATCGGAGATCCTTCAAGAGTTGTACCGGTAGAGGATATCCAGGTGACCGAGCAGTTATCACACGAAGAGGCTCCAGTGGCTATATTGGACAAATAGGTTCGTCGATTGAGAACCGAGGATGTAGTTTCCGTTAAAGTTTTGTGGAAGAATAATAATGTTGAGGAAGTGACTTGGGAAGCGAAAGAGGCAATGAAGATTAAGCACCCGTATTTGTTTCTGACATTTCAGGAGGTGCAGTGTGAGGCATCATCTCCCCCAGGTATTATTTCATTTTCAGTTATCATGATTGGTCGTGTGAGGCCACGGTATTGTATGCTGTAGTATGTGGTCCTGTGTGGCATTATTTTGGGTCACTGTGTGCAGGTTGGGTTGGTATAATTATAGGGTAAACTCTGTCGAAATTCCTATAGCTCATGATTTGTTTGAACATTGGAGGACGAATGTTCCTAAGGGGGGGAGAATGTTATGCCTTTCATTTTCGTCGTAGGAGAACTTATGGTTTCCTAGTCAGGTATGCCTTTGGAATAGAGACCTGAGCCCTATTTTTGGAGATAGAAAGTTTCTTACCCCGTGTACAAAGGTACCAGCAGGTATTCCTAACAATTTAAAGGATTAGAAGTTGAACGAATCGAATCGACGCAACCTGAACTGATTTAGGAAAATCTGCAGACACCAGTCATCCTCGACGGGCAGTCGATACGTCGACGGACCGTCGTTGTGCAGCATCGTTGTGTTTTTGCAGCCTTGAATCAGCAGGTGCAGGATGACAGAGCAAGTCAACGGACTGTCGACACGTCGACGGGTCATCGACCCGCTCGTCGAACCGCACCGCTGGAACTTTTAGTTCAAAGTATAAATATATGACCCTACAACTTTATTTCTCATTTTCTCTCTTCCAATCAGAGAAAACCTTAGTATATTTATTCCCAATATTTTCTATCATAATAGTGGAGATTTGGTAAGATCCAAGCCCTGTAAAACCCAAGCTTGTTAAGAAGAAGGTTGTTCCTAGGGTTTCATAAAAGTTGTAAGGCTTGGGAAGTTGAAGTCGAAGCTAATCCTTGGAATCTTAGATCCCTCAAGGTATGTAAATGGTTTCTACCTTTGTACTTAATTTAATTACTAAGACATTTAGTGGTTTTAAATAAAGAGAAGGTAGCTATGAAAGTGGTAAGTTGTTGAAGGGTAAAATAGTGATTATGGGGTTGTTTTAAGAAAATGATTGGGAATGGATTGGAGTATGTTTTGATATGTAAGTCTTTGTCGTCGTTGTTGTGGATATTGAGGTTGATGTCGGATTGAATGGGAAGTTGAAGGGTTGTTGAGCTTACAAGGGAAATGTTGTCCACAATTCGTTAAGCTCTTTTGTATTTAAAAAATGGTTAGTAAACAGGTAAATAGTCTAATTAAGGCCTATGTTATCTTGATTGTAGACCTATGAGTTCGAGGAGCAGAAGTTGGACGATTGGATATACTTCAAGGTATATTAAGGTTATCTTTTTTTTCTTTTGGCATGATCTTATGATATGAACCAACAAGTGAGTAGACGAGCTTCGATATTACTCTACTCTTAGAAGCACTAGGAGTACTTCCGTCTTTGATGTTCCTATACCCCATATGATTGCTCCTTCTGTTCATGGGTCTTGAGATTTCTTATGTTGACGATGTTAGCTCAAAGGTTGTCTATCGGAGGTAATATGGCCTTACGTCACTCCGAACGTTCTATGTACACATTTTAGTTATGCATTGCATTCATATACATAAGCATATTGAACCATGACCAGAAGGCATTATATACGCGTGTATTTTATGTATATGGGGTATGGGGAAAAGGGATAGGCGTTACATACGCATTACCACCTGATCAGCTGGTGTACCTTGATGATGATATATGGATCGGGCCATACGTTCCTTTGCATTATTATTATATGGTATATGGATCGGGCCGTACGTTCCTCGGCACTATTATATGGGATATGGATCGGGCTGAATGTTCCTCAGCACTATGACATATATATATATATATATATATATACATGAGCACGATCTTCATTGAGAGCTTGCAAATTATGCGCCCACAGAGGCATTGTCAGTTATACAGATTTATGCAGATACATACAGATACTAGTTCATACAATTACATGCATATAGTCATTTCAGCTTATGAGTTTAGATTTTATTCATGATTCTTATGTATACATATTGTTCTTATGCCTTACATACACAACACATTATTCGTACTGACTCCCCATTACTTGGGGGGTTACGTTCATGCCCGTAAGTTCAGGTAGACCGACCGGTGGTCCAGCTCAGTAGGACCTCTATATCCAGCGGTGGTCAGTACGCTCCATTTGATCCGGAGCTGTAGTCAGTTTTGGTATGCCCCTTTTGAGATATATATGCATATAGGTATGACGGGTTGGGAAGAGGAGTATAAAGACTGGCTAAGGGCCAACTGGCAAGGCACTTTCACTCCAAGGCCTATCCTTTACAGTTGTGTGCAAGACAAGGATTCCAAGGTCGAGATCCGAGCCTGCCTAGTTCAGAGGAGAGCCAATGATAGAGATGCTAAGTATTTGGAGAAGATTGAGCATGACCAAGCTACCATAGCAAGCTTGAGATATGAGTTGGAGTTTACTCATGACTGCCTGATTGAGCTCGATGAACGGGTGAATAAGATTTTAGATGAAGTTGCCCTAATGAACTTCATACAGAAGGGTTTTCTTATGGAGGCCATATTGACATCGGCCAATCTCCACATCTAGACTGCCCTTCGAAAGGTGAAGAAGGCAAGGATTGATTGAGCATCATCATTAGCCATAGGAGGACACTTCTGCTGATTTACTTTATGCACTGTCTTTACTTTACCCTTTTGCACCCCTCCGGGGAAGAATATTATTAATGATTATAGGGCAATGGTTTGATATAAATGGCACACTTATGTTTCAAACGATTAGAATGGCTTGGTTAAAAAAGGCTTAGGAACGCTAGTAGTATACTTATTAATATTACTTTATGTGTTTATTTGCTTCATATGTCCCGTTTAAATGCTTGATTGATCTCGAATACCGACCACTACCCAAAGAAAAATAATGAAAAGAAATATACCAAAATAGCTATAGGCCAGTACTAAACTTAGCTACATTCTCAGAAGTTGAAGATGGATGCTATGAATATCCCAGAGCGCGAGGATATGAGAGAAGGTGAGGGTTCATTTTACCGAAAGATTCAGTACCTAGAAATGAAGATCCGAGTAGTTATGGCCAAAATCAAAGAGGCTGATGAGTTGATGGATTGGGCGGACAGCCCGCCCAAAGAACCTGCTGAAATAAAACATCAAGTTAAGAATGCCTTGGACAAAGGCCAAGGAGTACCCCTGTTTGAAGGACAAAGAGACGAGGACCAGAATGTAGAATCTGACCCTTTGGAACCAAGTTGGCCATTAAGAGAGGCCTCGTCCGTCGCTTCCACAAACCGAGAGAGAGAGAGATGGAGGTGGGAATAGAGTTTATTCGCCCGGCATCAGCGGCCTGGTGGGAAATTGCACTCAAGGTTGTGGCCTGCACTTACTGTAGCTCGCCAAGGCATGTGACAAGTGAAGAAGCCTCGACAAGCTCAAGAACATGGGAGTGGTCTGCGTTAGCTATGAGAGGTTACCGCGCTGTGCCCAGATCTTTGCATACAAAGGTGTCCATTTCATTAAGAACAGCCAAGCCATACCGCTAATGAGTGTTTGTCCCTCAAAAAGAGAATTATAAGGTTAATCACCAAGCTGTGGGGGCCCCATTCAATGTTGGTCCACGATAGTGTTTCCGCAACTGAGGGAGTCACGCTGAACACTCACGTTTGGAGTTACGACTTCATTGTCTTCAAAGATTCGTATGCTAGTATTTTCCAAAAGTTGGCGAGTACTAGGAAAATCCGCCTAAGCAGAGCTCGAAAAGCTCCGTCTGAGAGTACAAGTCAAAAGAAGATGTGCCTTTTCCATTCCGGGACTATAGGGCACAACATTAAGGAATGTGAAGACTTTAAGTTCGACCTAGAATATCTGGTTCATATGGGTAGGATTTGGGTGGTGCTCCCACCCCAGTATTAAGATTTAGGGCCTTTGGGCCGGGAAAAGGGTTGAAAGGACAAACAACCCGTTCTGATCTCAGGGAGAGGTCATATGTTGGGTAGATTTTAGGGGATCTCATTTTTTGTATTTTAACATATTTGTCCCCCCCCCTCCCCCCTCCCCCCTCCCCCCGACCTTCCTATTTATGTATAAAAGGAACTACACCGACCTGATGTTCCAAGGAGGGATACATACGAAGTCCTTATCAGGCCTGGTCTCGGATAAGTTTAAATTAAGAAAGTCTTATTTTTATGTAAACCGAACTATGTATGGGCCTGATTTCGCGTGAAGGGATACGAAGGCAGTCTATATATGACTCGGACCCTATATATAATAAATAGATATTCCTCAACTTAACAAAGCCAAAATACCCGAAACTCGGTACAAGTGATCAATCAAGCATTTAAATCAAACATATGATTGTTTATGTACTATGTCCTTTTACATGTCAGCTCGATGTGATATCTTGCATATCTCTTATTACTTAACGAGCTAACATTGTTTGCTTTTGAGTTATTCTTTTCCTATAGAAAGAGAAAGTTGATCCGTGTTCACACTAGCATACTGTCACGACCCAACCGGAGGGCCATGACGAGCACATGGAGCAAACCCACCGGGCACCTCTCATCATGCTTCCACAATCATATCTAGGTGAGCCACATGGCTAACTCATAAAATTCCATGCATTAATGATACAAATTCATCGGGCTATGACACTTTTATATTAACATCATCAACTATGCCACATATATATAAATACATAAGCCGACAAGGCTATCAAAATGATATACAAAGTATGAGCCGACAAGACTGAGATACATCTAACTATACAAGACTGTCTACGAGCCTCTACAAGAGTATGTGACATCATAAAGACGGGATAGGGCCTCGCCATGCCCATATAAATACACAAAAGAAGAGTACCAACGGCTACAGCTCCGAATCAAATGGAGCTCCTTTAGACAATTTCTGATAAAGCAACCTAAGGGTCGAGTCTATCTGTCTGTCCACCTGCGGGCATGAACGCAGCGTCCACAAATAAAAGAACATTAGTGCGAACAATGTACTGAGTATGTAAGGCATAAGTAATAACATGAGAGAAACATAAAGGGTATCATAAGATAGAAGAGCCACTTATACCTCTTAAGATGTTACATCACACTTACTTACCCCTTTTTTCTCTAAAGAAGACCTTTCATACATATACATACATATATATATATATAAATAGCATCATCATTATAACATACCCGGCCTTTTCAGGACTCGGTCTGAAGCGTACCCTGTCGCAATGGGACTGGGTGTGTAACGTACCCAGCTACAATGGGACTCGGTGTTATTCGTACCCAACTGATCAGTGGTGTGCACAATAGATATCATACCTGGCCAAATAGGCTCGGTGTCACAACATAGGATGGGATCAATGATATCATGAGAGTATCAAGAATTATGAGCTTTAGCGCTTCTAGTAATGGAGTCATCATGGAAGACATTATGAATTTCACGTATAGGTATACAACAATGGGATCACACCTTAAGAAAGAAGGGTTAGCCTTACATATCTTTATGTCTTCTTAACTTCTTAACATTCTCCTCCAAAGCCCGAGAAATCTACATTCAAGAAGGTTCATACCAAGGTTAGGTCTCAAAGATACTCTTAAGTTCAAACTAGTACAATTCATGAGCTAGCGAAAATTGGGCAGCATTTCCCCCATTTCATCTACTTCTACCAAATTCCAAAACAACTCCCAATCAACAACGACATTATTAACGATACAATAATTAAGAGACTTCATTCAAATTAGGCTCCATTCAATCCCCAAAACTCCCTTTCATAAATACCCATTACAATAATTTTAACACAACCCCATATACGCTTGTATACCACACTTTCTCAACATCATTATTACCATCTACAACAAGATTGTACTCAGAACATGCCAAGAATTACAATTCAAGTTAACTTATAGCTCATAATATCCTCAAATTCATACTTGAACTCTCTTTTCATTTTTCTTCCTTCAACTAAATGGCACAACAATCCAACAACCTTAACTCTATACAAGAGACGTAAAAACTTACCTTAATCACACAGGAACCAGCCTTGGATCTACTTACTCCACTAAAGTGAAGTCTCTAACTTTAACTCCAAAGGAAAACTTGAGCTTAACAAACCCTAGTGAGCTTCTTAGCACTTGATTCTCTTGAATTTAGCATGGATTAGTTTATAGACTTGGTGAGAGGGTTTTGGAGAGCTCTATGATCTATTTTGGTGAAATAATGATCCCAAATGAGGTAAAAAAAATATATAAAGCGTCACTTAAAATCCCGTCGGCCATTTTGACGTCCACTTTGACGGACCGTCAAACCTCGTGCGGTCCGTCAAATGGACCGTCAAATAGCCCAGCCAAACAGGCCTCACTGTGACTATTTTATGGTGGTGGCGCCACCATTTGACGGGCCATCAAACCCCCTACGGTCTTTCAAACAGACCGTCAAACTGCCCCTTGCTCCCTTTGATTCGTTTGACTTCCAATCCTTATGGAACCTTCTTGGAACTTGTGTAAAACTTGGTTAACCATCTAAGGGGCCCTATAGCTCCCCCTCAAGGCATTACTAAACAAGGTATAACTCTATTGTCGCAAAATTTTCCCAAAACATAACTCAAATTCCACCTCCTTTGACGAACTTAATTCCACCGATTCATATGACTTCAAAACCTTAAGGTACGCACTTAAAGTTACCAAATAATCTCCTTAACCTCGTAAAGACTTCATGTCCACTTTAGGCTTGCGTTAGTCTACTCATAATGCAAATGACTCAAAATTTCCAAGATGTAACATTCCTCCCCCCTCATGAACATTCGTCCTTGAATGTTAGATTCTTAGGGATTCTACCAAAATTTCGCCAGAGTTTCCCCTGTAATAAGGCACTACAATCCTGTCACAACAACCAAAAATAATCATCGCCTCACAGGGCTACAACAACAACAATGGCCACACACGACTAAGAAATCATCAAAAGAAAGCATTACATACTTGAGGACAATGGTGTCTATGCCTAAGTCTCCTCTGGGGGTGGAAATAAATGTACATCACTTGAACTTAATATCTTCCTCAGCTTCCTAGGTCATTTCCTCCCCATTATTGTTTCTCCATAAGACTTTAGCTGAAGCTACATCTTTGGTTTTGAGTCTCCAAACTTGTCTATCTAGAATGGCAATAGGAATTTCCTCATAGGACAATTGATCGATGACTTGGACATCATCTACTGGTACAATTCTTGAAGGATCTCCAATGCACTTGCAAAGCATAAATACATGGAAAATCGGATGGACTGACTCCAAATCCGAAGGTAGATCTAACTCATAAGCCACCTGGCGTAGCTTGCGTAGAATCTTGTAAGGCCCAATATACCGAGGGCTAAGCTTGCACTTTTGTCAAATCTCATAATGCCTTTCATCAGCGATACCTTCAAGAATACCCAGTCCTTCACTTGGAACTCCAAGTCTCCCCGATGATTATCTGCATAAGATTTCTGACGACTCTGAGCTGTTAACAATCTGTCCTGTATAAGCTTGACTTTTTCTATGGCTTGATGGATCAAATCAAGCCCTATTAGTTTAGTTTCTCTCACTTCAAACCACCCAATTGGTGATTTGCACTTGTGCCCATATAAAGCCTCATACGGGGCCATTTGGATGCTGTAATGATAACTGTTGTACGCAAACTCAATAAGTGGTAAGTGATCATCCCAACTACCTCCAAAATCCAACACCCACGCCTGTAGTATATCCTCGAGAGTCTGGATGGTATGCTCAGCTTGTCCATTAGTCTGCGGATGAAATGTTGTACTAAGGCTCACCTGAGTCCCCAAACTTTCGTGAAAAGACTTTCAGAAATTGGCTATAAACTGTATCCCTCTATAAAAAATAATAGATACGGGGACACTATGGAGTCGTACTATCTCTTTGACATAAAGCTTTGCATAATCTTCAGCTACGTATGTAGTTCTGACTGGTAGGAAATAAGCATACTTCGTAAGTCTATCCGTAATTACCCATATAGAATCATACCTAGGCTGAGAACGAGGTAAGCCTGCGATGAAATCCATATTAATCACATCCCATTTCCCAGTCGAAATTTCTATAGCTTGCAATAATCCGCCGGGCTTTTGATGCTCAATCTTCACCTGCTGGCAGTTACGACATTGAGCTACGAATTTCGCTATGTCTTTCTTCATCCCATTCCACCAAAATATGAATTTAAGATCACGGTACATTTTTGTTGCTCCGGGTTGAACAGAATAACGGGAACAATGGGCTTCATCCAAGATCTGATAACGTAATCCTGCAACATCGGGCACACAACAACCTGCCTCGACATCGGGGAACTCCATCTTCAGAAATCTCAAAGGATGACTTTTTCTTCTGAGGAAGTGTATTTCTATAATGAATTAGTATGGGACCCTCATACTGGCGCTCTTTCACCTTAACTACTAGTGACGAGACAACTGAATTCTGAATGGTAACTCTAATATTGCCTGAGTCCATTAACCGAACTCCTAGGCTAGCTAACTACTGGAGCTCACGAGCTAACTCTCTCTTCTCTGGCTGAACATCCCATAAGCTAGCCATAGATCTACGGCTAAGAGCATCGGCTATGACGTTCGCCTTCCCGGGATGATGCAGAATGCTAACATCATAATCTTTCAACAATTCTAACCATCGCCTTCGTATTTCGTAAATTCAACTCTTTCTGCTTGAAAATATATTGAAGGCTCTTGTGATCCGTATAAATATTAACATGAACACTATACAAGTAATGCCTCCACATTTTCAATGCCTGAATCACCGCAGCTAACTCAAGATCATGGGTTGGATAATTTTTCTCGTGTTTCCACAACTGCCTTGAAGCATAAGTAATCACCTTACCATGTTGCATCAACACATATTCTAACTTAACGCCTAAAGCATCACAATATACAACATAGCCTTTCGATCCTTTTGGAAGTGTCATAACCGGTCTTTGAGTGAAGTTAATCTATTCTTTAACTCTTGAAAACTACACTCACAAGCATCCGTCCATTGAAATTTAGCTGCCTTCTTAGTTAGCCTTTTCAATGGTGCAGAAATAGAATTAAAGCCTTCTACAAATCATCTGTAATAACCTACGAAGCCCAAAAAATTACGAACCTCCATAGGTGTTGTAGGTCTCGGCTAAGTTTTCACAGCTTCAATCTTTTGGGTATTCACCTGAATACCGTCGGCTGAAATAATATGCCCCAAAAAGATTATAGAATTCAACTAAAACTCATACTTTGAAAATTTTGCAAATAGCTCCCTAGCCTGGAGAACTCTAAAGACAGTACGTAGATGATCTGTATGTTCTGCCTCGGACCGAGAATATACCAGGATATCGTCAATGAACACAATCAAAAATAAGTCTAGGAAAGGCCTGAACACATTGTTCATCAAATTCATGAATACTGTCGGTGCATTAGTGTCACGACCCAACCGGAGGGCCATAACGGGCACCCGATGCTAACCCACCCGGGTACCTCTTATCGTACATTTTCATTCACATCTAGGTGAGCCACATGGCTTACTCATAATTTACATGCATCCAAAGTACTAATCTCGTTGGGCAACAACGCATTTATATCATCATCAATAACAATGCCCATATCCATATACACAAGCCGACAAGGCTATCAAAATGATAAAATATGAGCCGACAAGGCTACGAGACATCTGACCATACACAACGGTCTACGAGCCTCTAAGAAGAGTAGGTAACATCATATAGTTGGGACAGGACCCCGCCGTGCCCATATGTATGTACACAAAAGAATAATACCAAAAGCTGTAGCTCCGGATGAAATGGAGCTCCTCTATGTAGTCCCTGAATAAGAAGGCTATGGATCAAGCCTGTCTCCCTGGCCACCTACGGGCATGACGCCATGTCCACAAACAAAAGGACGTCAGTACAAATAATGTACTGAGTATGTAAAGCATAATCAACATCATAGTATGACCATAAGAGACAACATAAGGATTAGCAGAAGGAATAGCATAAGATGGGAGAATCGGGAGATAGTAGAGCCATCATCATAATCACTTACTTGTCTTTCATAGGGACCTTCCATTTCTATAGCGTGCTCGTGTACATACATATATACATATACATATATCCATATCCATATCCATATTCGTATTCGTATTCATATCCATATTCATATTCATAGCATACCCGACCATGAAGGTTCGGTGTTTCATATACCTGGCCATTACAAGGCTCGGTGATTATACATACTTGGCCCTACCAAGGCTCAGTGTCATCCGTACCCAACTGCAGTGGTGTGCGCGCAATAGATATCATACCTGGCCATATAAGCTCGGTGTTACATAATAGTCATACACACTTAGACACGTTTACCTAAGAGCCCATAAGCATCGTCAACATCATTACTATCATCGTTTCGTTACATCTATCCTTAGAGGATCAATCATCATATAAGGCAAGTAGTAGAATCGTAAAAATATCGAGAACCATGAGCTTTAGTAGCTTTAGAGATATAATCATTTGGAGGACATTATAGAACTCATGAAAGGATATATATATATATATATATATATATATATATATATATATATATATATATATATATATATATATATAGCCAAGGAACCATGCCTTATCAAAAGAGGGGTTAGCCTTACATACCTCTTTGTCTTCTTAACTATTTACGATCACCGTCGAAGCTTGAATAATCTACATTTAGAAGGATTAAAACTATGGTTAAGCCTTAATAATACTCTTAAATTCAAACTAGAATAATTCATGATCTAATGAAAATTGGGCAGCATTTTCCCCTATTTCGTCAACTTTCACCATTTCACAAAACAACTCCTAAACATCCACAATAACATCCATAATACACTTATAATATCATAATCAAGTAATCACATTACATTAAGCCTTCAATATCCATCCTTATGTTCAACTTATGCCAATAACCTTGCACCCATTTTAGCACATTTTCATATAATGCTTCTTCGTCCCCATTATTACCTTCTATAACATGATTATATCCATATCATACTAAGAATCATGACTAAATATAGTTTACTACTCATAAACATCATAAAAACCACATTTAGACTTCATTTTCTACTTTCTCCTTCTACCCAAGTTTTTCTACAACCAATCATTCTCATTAACATGAAATAAGCATGGAAACTAACCTTTTCATCCCATACAAACAAGCTTTGGAGTAGCTATCAACTTGTGCAAAAACCCTAGCCACAATGCCCAAATTTTCTTAAAATCTACCAACCCTAGGAAACCTCTAACACATGAACACTTGATTGCTATTTGATCTTGTGATCTCTTGGGTTTGGGAAAAATATGTTTGGAGAAGGGTTTTGGAGCTTTGGAGAGTTTTGATGAAATGTGGGAAATGAAATGAACAAGGGTCGTCCATGTTATAAAATGAAATTTCTGACCCGACTCGATTTATACAGTCCATATATCAGGCCGTATATTACCACCAGGCTGCATCCTTTTTTGGATCAAACCTACGGACCATTATACGGGCCGTATATTTTATACAGTCCGTATATATGGCCGTATAACTAGAAAAATTCTGATTTTCGTTCTCGTCGACTTGTTTGAATTCCAATCCTCATGGAACCTTCTTGACACTTATGTAACACTTCATTAACCATACAATAGGCCCTATATCAGTCCCTCAAGATATTTCTAGATAGACATTAACTCAATTGTAGCGGAAACCTTTTCGAACACGACTTACATTTCACTTCCTTCAACGAGCTTAGGCTCATATATTCACATAACTTCAAACTATTATAGTATGCACTTTAAGCTATCTAATACTTCCCTTAATCTCATAAGGATTTCATAATTACCTTAAGCTCACCTTAGCCTATCCACAAGGCAACACATACGAAATTTTCTAGGTGTAACAATTAGTTAGTCCAAATAACATTTCCCGGAGCTCGAAATGACTATATCTCATTCCGAATGCTATCTTTGGAATGTCCTTCTTCCTGACTCTCACCTGATGATACCCGAATCTCAAGTCTATCTTTGAGAACCATTTGGCACCCTGCAATTGATCAAATAAATCATCAATCCTTGGAAGTGGATATTTAGTCTTTATCGTCACCTTATTCATCTATCTGTAATCAATACATATTCGCAACGAGCTATCTTTCTTCCTTACAAACAACACGGGTGCTCCCCACGGGGATGAACTAGGCCTAATAAAGCCTTTCTCAAGCAAGTCCTTCAATTGTTCCTTCAACTCTTTCAACTCTGCGGGATCCATCCTATAAGGAGGAATAGATATGGGTTTAGTATCCGGTAGCACATTAATAGCAAAATCAATTTCTCGCTCTGGGGGAAGGCCTGGAAGCTCATACAGTAATACATTCGGAAACTCATTTACTACAGGGACAGACTGAAGAGTCGGCGATTTGGCTTCTATATCTTGAACCCAGACTAAGTGATAAATACAACCTTTAGCAATCATCTTCCTTGCCTTGAGATAGGAAATAAACCTACCTCTTGGAGACGCTGTATTTCCCTTCCATTCTAAAGCTGGTTCTCCCAAAAACTAGAAGCACACCATTTTTGTTCTACAATAAACATTGGCATAGCAAGAAGGCAACCAATCCATGCCCATGATAACATCAAAATCTACCATTATCAACTCATGTATATTAGCCATAGTACCATGATTACAAATCACAACTACACAATTTCTATATACTCGACTAACTATCACCGGTTCACCAACGGATGTAGATACCTCGAAAGGTTTGATTGACTCCGATTTTACCCCAAATCGACCAGCAATATAAGGAGTAACATATGAGAATGTGGAGCCTGGATCAATCAATGCATATACATCATGGGAAAATACCGATAATATACCTATGACAACATTAAGGGAGGACTAAAGATTCTGTCGCCCAGCCAGTACATAAATACAGTGCTAACGACCACTCAAACTGGGCGCTCCTTCTCTACCTCTACCACGACTAACTAGTGTCTATAAGCCTTGCTTCGGAGGGCGTATAGATGATGAAGACCCAGCTGCTAATCTTGTGGCCTGAACTGTACCTCTACTACCTCTCGAGGGGCAGTCACGCACCATGTGGCCTGGCTGATCGCAGGCATAATAAGCATCTGAACCTAATCTGCAGTGACCACAATGTAGCTTCTCGCACTGAGAACATCGTGGTAGGGGTGGTCTCACCTGGCCCGATTCACCCCTATACTGTGAACCCAAAGCTCTGAAACTCTGACCCGGTCAGGAGTAAATAGGTCTATCAAATCTCTGGCCCACAAATCGTAGAGGTGGACTAGTCATGGAATGGCCTGAATGCTTAGAATACTGCTGTCTTTGCCCTCCTCTGAACTCACTAGTCGGACCCGAAAATATAGCCCTCTTGCTATAATCTCTGTCATTCTCATGCTCACTTCTTTGATGTTGTTGTTGTTCCTCTAAATTCTGGGCATGGGCCTGAATGCGAGAAATGTCCATACTATCCTGAAGTGCAGCAGTCAAGCACTTATCCATCAAATGTGGCCCTAAGCCACTCACAAACCAGTGCACACGATCTCCCATATCCGCAACCATGACTGGAGCATGCCTAGCCAAAGAATTGAAGCGGAAGCTATACACTAGGGCACTCATACTTCCTTGTCTAAGATTCAAAAACCTATCAGTTCTAGCCCGCCGAACCTCTGGCGGCAAGTAGTGTCGGAGGAAGACATCCACAAACTCTTGCCATACCGGCGGAGGTGCATTGACTCCTCTAGAAGACATCCAAATCGTATACCAATGAACCGCAACATCCCGTAATCTATAGGAGGCCAACTCTACCGATTCGACATCCGAAGCATGCATTAACCGAAGTGTTCTCAACATCCCATCAACGAAGCTTTGAGGGACCTTATCCGGTTTTAACCCAAAGAATTTTGGAGGGTTCAAGCTAATAAAGTCACGGCTCACCATGACCAGTACCCTACCGCTGGGCCTGAGCGGTGACTAACTGAGTTAGCAAATGGATGGCCTTTTTCATCTCTTGGCCCGAAGCATCTGGTGGAGATACTAGGGGTGCTGGAGCTGGGGCTGAGGACCGAGATGGAACCTCATTTTGGGGCTCACCCTCCTCTATATATGTTGGCGGTACTCTCTTAGTCCGCCTTCCTGACACTATCTTGCCCTTTTAGGCTGCTATAGCTTTTCTCTTTACAGGCATCACTGAAAAATATAACACACGGTCAAGAAAAGAGAAACTCTTATAACATGGCTCTATCGCACAATCTATGAAGAAAAGAAGGTCATTCATTCCTAAATGCCCGCAGCCTCCTGTTTATAAGTGTGGCACGCAACACACCCATAAACAAGACTCTACTAGACACGGCTCGTAGACACTCCCTAGGACGAACTACTCTGATATCACTTTCGTCACAACCCAACCGGAGGGCCATGACGGGCACATGGAGCAAACCCACCGGGCACCTCTCATCATGCTTCCACAATCATATCTAGGTGAGCCGCATGGCTAACTCATAAAATTCCATGCATCAATGATGCAACTTCATCGGGCTATCGCACTTTTATATCAACATCATCAACTATGCCCACACATATATATATACATAAGCCGACAAGGCTATTAAAATGATATATAAAGTATGAGCCGACAAGACTGAGAGACATCTAACTATACACGACTGTCTACAAGCCTCTACAAGAGTATGCGACATCATAAAGATGGGATAGGGCCCCTCCATGCCCATATAAATACACAAAAGAACAGTACCAACGGCTGCAGCTCCGAATCAAGTGGAGCTTCTCTAGACAATTTCTGATAAAGCAACCTAAGGGTCGAGTATATCTCCTTTGTCCAGCTGTGGGCATGAACGCAGCTTCCACAAATAAAAGAACGTCGGTATGAACAATGTACTGAGTATGTAAGGCATAAGTAATAGAATGAGAGAAACATGAAGAGTATCATAAGATAGAAGAGCCACTTATACCTCTTAAGATGTTACATCACACATACTTACCCCTTTTTTCTCTAAAGAAGACCTTTCATACATATACATACACATCATGGGATGGGATCAATGATATCATGAGAGTATCAAGAACTATGAGCTTTAGCACTTCTAGGAATAGAGTCATCATGGAAGACATTATGAATTTCACGTATAGGTATACAATAATGGGATCATGCCTTAAGAAAGAAGGATTAGACTTACATATCGTTATGTCTTCTTAACTTCTTAATGTTCTCCGCAAAAGCTCGAGAAATGTACATTCAAGAGGGTTCATACCAAGGTTAGGTCTCAAAGATTCTCTTAAGTTCAAACTAGTATAATTCATGGTGCGAAAATTGGGCAGTATTTCCCCTATTTCATCTACTTCTACCAAATTCCAAAACAACTCCCAATTAACAACGACATTATTAACAGTACCATAATTAAGAGACTTCATTCAAATTAGTCTCCATTCAATCCCCAAAACTCCCTTTCATAAACACGCATAATAATAATTTCAACACAACCCTATATACGCTTGTATACCACACTTTCTCAACATCATTATTACTATCTACAACAAGATTGTACTCAGAACATGCCAAGAATTACAATTCAAGTTAACTCATAGCTCATAATATCCTCAAATTCATACTTGAACGCTCTTTTCATTTTTCTTCGTTCAACTAAATGGCACAACAATGCAACAACCTTAACTATATACAAGAGATGTAAAAACTTACCTTAATCACACAAGAACAAGCCTTGGATCAACTTACTCCACTAAAGTGAAGTCTCCAACATCAACACCGAAGGAAAACTTGAGCTTCACAAACCCTAGTGAGCTTCGTAGTACTTGAATCTCTTGATTCTCTTGAATTTAGCATGGATTAGTTTATAGACTTGGGGAGAGGGTTTTGGAGACCCCTAGGATCTGATGTGGGGAAATAATGATCCCAAATGAGGTAAAACGAAATATATAAAGCATCACTTATAATCCCGTCGACCATTTTGTTGCCCACTTTGATGGACCGTCAAACTTCCTATGGTCCGTCAAATGGACCGTCAAATACCCCAACCAAATAGGCCTCACTGTGGCTATTTTACGGTGGAAGCTCCACCATTTGACGGCCTTTCAAACCCCCTACGGCCCGTCAAATAGTGTGTCGAACCGCCCTTTTCCGATAAATTGCTCCCTTTGATTCGTTTGACTTTCAATCCTTATGGAACCTTCTTGGATCTTGTGTAACACTTCGTTAACTATCTAAGGGTACCTATAGCTGCCCCTCAAGGCATTACTAAACAAGGTATAACTTGATTGACACAAAATCTTCCCATAACATAACACAAACTCTACCTCCTTCGACGAACTTAATTCCACTGATTCATATGACTTCAAAACCTTAAGGTACGCACTTAAAGTTACCAAATACTCTCCTTAACCTCGTAAAGACTTCATGCCCACTTTAGGCATGCATTAGTCTACTCATATTGCAAATGACTTGAAATTTCCAAGATGTAACACATACTTCACAAGATCAAAGCTGCAATAGCATCCCTATCCCAACAAGACCGAGGCAAAGCAACAATGACTGGTACTTCAGAAAATGAGCCAGACCGAACTGACCTCACTCTTAGAGAGTCACCCATACAAGAACAACCCGAGTTCTTGCCTGCTAAGGACGTGATGAAAATACTATTTGGGAAAATCCAACCTCCAAGATAAGGTCGCCCGGACCGAAACTGCTAGTGCTACCCGAGAGTCGCCTACTGAAACTAGAAGGCCTCTGCCACCTTTTCCATATCTGAGGTCTCCATTGCCCGATCATTTTCCCACTTACCCCAATGTAACCACCATTCCATTTACCCCAAATCCAATCACTGTTGGACACATTGGCACCTCATATCATACACTGCCCCCACCCAACACTATCCAAGTCCTCGAGACTACTCATTCCATTCCCTCCTATAAATCACCACAAAATACTCACCCTAGCTCCACTATACAACTTAGTACCGTCTATCTACCAACCACCAAAACTACCCACATGCCCTAAAATCGTTACACACATCTAACTATTTTCATCCTCACACCCATCACTCCAAACACCTTTGACACGATCATGAAGAAATTGATCATTACAAAGAGATGGAAAAGGAATAGAAGTCCGAGCAAGAGAAGCAAGAAGAAAGACTAGAGCGCAAAATGGCCGAGATACTGGAACGATCCATAAGAGCTACCTGCACAGCTACGGGTTTGAGCTATGATGATATGTGCATGCACCCGAGCTTGGACTTGCCCGAGGTTTTCAAAGTGCCACATTTTGAAATGTTTAATGGAACGGAAAATCCCAAGGCCCACTTACGAGCTTAATGTGACCAATTGGTCGGTGTCCGAGATAATCAGGCACTCGTCATTAGACTGTTTAGCTGAAGTCTAACTAGAGAGGCTTCTGAATGGTTCACAGCACAAGACATACGCCGTTGGACCACATGGAAAGATATTGATGCAGCCTTTATGGAGAGATTCCATTTCAACATGGAAAAGATACCAAATCGGTACTGTTGATACCTAATTTTTGACCTCCCGTAATTATTTTTAATTACTCAAAATACTTAGATGAAAAACAAAGTGAACCATTCATTTTTAGAGGTCCAAATGATTTTATAAAATTGTTTAGGTCAATATTGTACCCCTTTTAATTGGTAAAATATTTCTATAATATTACAAATCGTTTAGGAATTAATTGGTACATTTTATGACATTTATAGAATATTTATAAGATTTAATCAAAGAAAATAAATTTTAAATAATCATCTATTTAATTGTTTAAAATTTCAAAAATTAGATTAGCAAATATACTATTCCCTTTAACCCAAGGAATTTGATTAATTAAAAGAATTGATCATTTTACCCCTCAATCCTTAATTATGTGTATCAGCATAATTTGTTAGAATTAATCATTAATTAGGACAATTAGTCAATTGGGTGGGAATTATTGCAATATATTTTTATTTTTTTTGGTAAATAAGGATATTATTAATACCAAAGTGAATATTTACAAACCAAAACGGGGCGGATTTTGTTTCTCAAAAATAAAGGACCTCTCATTTCCTAGTCTCACCACCGTAGGGCCAAGCTAATGTTTGGATACTAGTACTATTAACTGACAAGGTTCATCACTATTCTAATCTAGCTTGCTAGTATTACACGTGAATAGCAAAAGCACAGACTACACAATGCACAACTAAAGCAGTACATGACACTCGTTTGACTGTAGCATGGATTCGACCCATCATAACAGCAGGCTCAAAGGTATTATAGCAACTGGGAGAGCATAGGTTGCCATCTTGTGAGGCCTTCACCTTTGATGTGGATGTGAATAGCCATTTCTTTACACAGTCTGTTAGGTTGGTAGATGCCATTCTGAAATCTCAATTTATTTCTTTCTCTCCATATAGTATTAACCACCATAGCAAACAAACAACTAATAATGCCCCCTTACCAGGTCTTCACTTGGCCCAACTGTTTGCCCAGTTTACCTTCTCTTGCCAATTCCCAACTAATCTATGTATTCCCAACAATGTTAAGACCCTTTGCCATAGTGCTTTGGTACTGGAGCAATTGAAGAATAAGCGCTCCATGCTTTCGTCAGGGCCATTGCAAAGTATGCATGATGGGGGAACTTGCACACCAAATTTAAGTAGCCTGTCCACAGTGGCTAGTCTCTTTAGGAGTGCAAGCCAGAGTATGAATTTATGTTATGGATGGATAGTATGATGTAGGAGGAGATTCTTCCAGGGCACCTTTGGATGAAGTGGAAGCATATTGACATACAGCTTTCTAATGGAGAACTTGTTGCTTACCACTACTGATTGCAATATGTCTTTGAGGTCACCCTGAATAGTACTTAGGTTCATCATATACTTCCTAGCCTCAATTATTTTCCTTACTACCTAAGTTTCATTCTTGTGTATTGGGCAAGTTTCCAGTGGTTTATGCTTCATATAGTAGATATGGACCCATTTAATCCATAAGCAATTTTTTTCTTCAGTTAGAGCCCATAACTGCTTCAATATAGCAGCCCTGTTCCAATATCAAAGATGTAGAACATTGAGTCCCCCCGTAGCTTTGGGGTGACACACTTTTTCCCAAGAGACAAGGGCTGTCTTTGAAGCAACCTCAGAACCAGTCCACAAAAAAGACCTGCAGACACTTTCAATCAACTTCAGTATTGTTTTTGGCAGAATAAATATTTATGCCCAATAATTTTGGACACCAAACACTAGAGACTTGATAAGTTGTAGTCTCCCTGCATAGGACAGTAATCTGGCAGACCAACATCTTATTTTCTCATTAATCTTCTCAACAAGGGGCATACACTATGCTATGGAGAGCTTCTTGGAGGATAGGGGTACCCCTAAATACTTAAATGGCAGGGATCCCTCAATGAAACCCAGCTCGTGTAGGATACTCTCCTTCACCTGGGGCTTCACCCTAGTCAAGTAGATGGAACTTTTATCCACATTGGCTTGAAGCCCAGAGGCAGTAGAGAATTTGTGAAATGCTTCCTGGATGAGCCTGATGGATGGGAGGTCAGCTTTGCAAAATAGCAAAAGGTCATCAGGAAAACACATATGCATAACATTCAACTTCTTACATCTGGGATGGAATCTGAAGTGCCTGTTTTGACCAACTATGTTCAGCTCCCTTTGTAGGTATTCCATAGCAATCACAAAGAGGTAGGGGGACATATGACCCCCCTGCCGAATCCCTCTTTTCCCTTGGAAAGGTTTAGTCAAGCCCCAATTTAGAACCAGTGAGTAGGAAATAGTAGTGACACACTCAATTACCCATTGAAAAAATCTGAAAAGGAAGCCAAGTTCTACTAGAATACTCCTCAGGAAACACCATTCCATAGAATCATATGCCTTTCTCAAGTCCACTTTCATCACACACCTAGGGGATAAGCCCTGATTTTTTCAATCTTTTCGACCTTGGTTTCGTAGGAGCAAGTCAGAAAGATTGAGAAATAGAACCATCTGATTTAATTCGTTCTCAATAGCCACGAGATGATCATCTTAGGGTGATCCTTTTGTCGACGGCAATAGGGGCGTGATTTGGTAATATGCCAATTTGACCACTATTAGTAGATCTTTAGCACAATTAATATATCATATATTCGAAATAAATTCAGAATTAAATTGAATAGATGTATCTATCAGCATGAGGAATGGGCGCGGAGCATCAGGATTTCCTTGATCCATTCTCAAGATCTCTGGCCCCCCTACCAACTCGCTCCCGGTGACATTAGGCACTACCTCATTTGGGTGGAAATAATATAACCGTCCATAAAACAAATCATTCTTTGTGTTTTCGGTCTCGTTGAAGAAAATGCAAACGAAATGACCGACTAGCCACAAAGATATATCCCGACACAACCTACATTCACAAACGATAGTTGTTTAGAAATTGCAAAAAAAATGGAGACTCTCATGTAATGATACGTATTATGTGCCGTTTTGGGATTCTTATATAATCTATCCTTTCCTATTGTACCATTTAAACACTTCATGACTAAACAAAATGTTGTCTATAATGCTCCTACCCTCTATAAAGGCTGATTGTGAGGGACTAATGATAGTGCTGATGATGCTTTAATCTGTTAGTAAGGATTTTTATGATGATCTTGTAGAATGTGGTACAACAAGCTATGGGTCTATAGTCCTTTACTAGGGTAGGATTGTTTACTTTTGGGATTAGGGTGACAGCAGAACAACTAAAAGATTTCAACAATTTACCAGTTTGAAAGAATTCCTTCACTGCCTTTATAACAGTGCCTTTGATGACTCTCAATGTTGGGAGAAAAATTCTTTTGGATAGCCATCAATCCCTGAAGCCTTTTCATGTGTCACCTTTTTTATTTCCTGCAGAATTTCCTCCTGTGTAATATCTTGTATAAGGTTGCATTTCTAGTGGTAAGAGAGGCAAGGGCCTCTTTTTATCACCTCAGAATTTAGGTAAAGTAGAAATTCAGTTGATGAACCCATCAAGTTTGTGAAAAAATGAAATGAATTCCTGCTCCACCTGTATTGGGTCAGTAAGTTTTGTAGTTGTTGTGTCATATATTGAAGTGATTAAGTTCTTGCTTGCCCTTATTTTCCATTGTGCATGGAAATATTTTGTGTTTGCATCCCCGCTAGTAATCCATATGGCCCTAGATTTCTGTCTAAGGGCCTGTTCCTCCACCAGGCTCCATTTTGTTATATCTTGCAAGAGTTTCTTCATCTTTGTTATCAAGTTTTGGTCAAGAGGTTGGCCTGACATCTGAGCTTGTACAACCTCCAGTTTCTGTCTTGTGAGCTACAGTTTCTGAGCACAACCTCCATGTAAGAGTTGTGTCCTTTAGAGCTAGCTTTAGATCTTTGAGTTGTTGCCATAATTGAAACATCCTAGATCCTCTATGATTTTTAGTCCATACTCTCCTCACAATACTAGGAAAATCTGGGTGATTCATCACTGTTTTGAAAAGTTTAAAGGGTCTAGAGTGGATGTTAACATGGGGTTTATATTCAATAAAGATGGAAGAGTGGTCTGAGATCCCAGGATTGAGATACTCAGCTTCCACATGCCCAAACTGCTGTATCCACTGAAAATTTCCCAAGGCCCAATCAATCTTTGAGTAGACTCTGTGACCCTGTTGTTGTTTATTGCAAAAGGTATAGTACCACCCTTTAGATTTCAAGGATGTGAGCTGTAAGTTGTCTATATAGTCTTTGAAGTCTTGTGTTTCAGCAAGTGTCACAGGGGATCCAATTCTATCCTTTGAAGATAAGAAAGCATTAAAGTCTCCACAAATCAACCATGCCCCTTGAACTGTCCTACTCAGCTGACTAAGATCAACCCATAGGCTAAGTCTATCTAAGCGGCATTTTGAGCATAAACCACAGTAAGGTATGTAGAGAAAGAAGTTACAGAATTCCCTATCTTACAATGTATTAGCTGTTCCTTGATTTGGATGACTTGCACCTGCACATCATGCTTCCAAAATAGCCATATTCTCCCATTTGGGGCCATGGGATAGTTGCAACACGTGTTCCATCCTGGTGCCACTTTCCTCAAAATGCTCTGAGATTTATGTTCCTTTACCCTTGTCTCAATGCAACCAAACATTTCTACTCCATGCTTTTGCAACAAGAGCCTTACCTTTTTTTGCTTTAGGGGCTGGTTCAAGCCCCTTATGTTCCATGTTGCTAACTTCATGGGGGATTATGGTTAATCCCTGGGTCCCCAGCCTGGCCTGTTGCATCAAATTTGACCAACATCTGGAGTCCATCAAAAGTATTGGCCGTGGTCACCCCATTTTGTATTTCATCTCTTATTAACTGAGAAGTAGAAGCTTGATAGGTCTGTGTAGTGACAATTGTTGCCTTATTTGCAAGAACTTTGTTAGTAGCAGCAGCAGTAGGAACAACTATAGTAGGATCAGTGGCCCCTTGTTGCACTTCCTGTTGCTTAGGTAGCCAATCTTGTCTAGTAATGACAGGCCTTCTTCCTCTTCTATTTTTCTTTCTCCTCCAAGGAGCTTCATCGAATTGCTTAGTCTCATTTGGTTCCTCCCTTTTATTCCTGCATTCATCCACCATGTGGCCAAACTTCATACAACAAGAGCAATACCCGGGACGACAATCATATTCAATATATTGTTTATGGATAGTGCTAGAAATAGTAACCATGTCAATAGAATCAATAAGAGGTTGGGAGACATCGACTTCTACCAACACACGAGCTGCTGGCGACCCGTCCGGGTCACCGTAATCCTTTAAACGAATCGACCCATTTGAGAGTGAATCCGAGACATTACCATCATCTTCTTCAGGAATTGAGCAAAATTGCGGTGGAAGGTAGCTCCCAAATGTAATAGAGGGTAGCTTGCGACTATAACCATCTGCTGGCGTGACTATCTTCACCGGTGAGTGGATTTCCCAAGGCGGCGCTGATTGTTGGACATGGTTTTTCCTCCTAGGTGCACGTTAGCAACCTTGCTTAACGTGCGCGAGAGAAAACCTTCCTAACCTTTCCCAACTTTTCTTTATTTAATTGTTTCTGTTATGGTCACAATTGGGTTAATCAATTCATGGTTTAAGGCAATTGGGGTCGTTTTTGCAAATTTAGCCTCCTAGTGGCTTGAATTGAAATGACCAAATTCATCGGCTCAAATTAGTTAAGAGCATTAATGTAATTTAACCTTAATTTGGCTAAATAGGGCCACAATTAGGTTTTAAATCAACTAAGGCTATAGTTTCATAATTGAGTTTGTTTACATAATTAGCCGTATTTTATGATTAACTAGTAGGTTAATTACGTTCTAAATTGTTTATAATTAAAGTATTATGGTCAACAATCGATATTTTAATTTTTCCCATCTTTTTGTTTTATACGTGTATATACGCTTGATATACATATATAATATACGTGGGGAAGGGGCCCATGTTCATTTCTTTAAAAATTGGACCAAGACCAGTCCAATGATAGACCAACCCGGCCCATCGGACATAACAGCATAAGGGGCAAAAGACCCCAACCTCTCCTCATTTTCCCTTTTCTTCATGCCAAACAACCCCTAACCTCACCCCTCTCTCCTCCTTTCCTCTTCCACGAAGAACCCTAGGCCCCGCATAGGTTCTCCCTCTCTCTCTGAAAAATGGCAATTTCACAGAAGATATAGAGATTGCATAGCTTTTGCCTAGTCATTTGAGTGAAACAATCAATGTTTCAATCTTGAATCCATTGTCCTCACTCCAAACACGGTAATAACCCCTTTTCTTTTAAATTTTGAGTCAAACATACAATTTTCTGCATTTGTGTTATCATATTGTTTGGAAAACTCGATCCTCATTGGTTGAGCTTGTATCAACCAGATCTAGGAGAACAAGGCTTAAATCGAGCCGTCCATGTTAATAGAAGTACATTTAGATCGTAAGGTTTGAAATACAAGTTGTTTTCTGAAATTTTCACTTAGTACCACATTGGTAGTTTAGGCCTTTGAATGAATTTTGGGGTTCTACAACCCTCACCATTAAACAAGTTTTCACAACCTCAGAGCCTGAATTTGAGTATTTAAACTCGAGATTTAGGCTTACAGTAAAATTTTAAAGATTTAGCCTTTTTAGTGTTTGAGTCTTCCTTAGTTCTAAAATATTTGTGTTTTTCTTTCCTTTCTGTGTGGCTTGATTTGGAGATTTGGAAGCACGAAGGCTCCAAAATCCATTTTTGGCAAGGCTGCGCCAAAAAAAGGTAATACTCTCTCTTGTTGTTATTTTTCAATTAGTTTTTGCTTCAATGTAGTTTTTATTTGGTTAAATGACCAGTTTAGATTTAGTTTATATCTGTTTGTCTTGAAATTTTGTTTGAAACTTTGTTTGTGTTCATGATTGTGGTCCTGGAATATGTTTAAAATTCAACTTGTGTTCATATTTGTCATCCTAGGTTAAGCTTGAACTTGTTATCAAAACCATGAATCTGGGGTAGTTTGTTTAAATGCTAGTGTTTATCCTTATCCTTGTCTGACCGTGCTTAAGTTACTCTTATTACTCAAATAATTAATATATTGATAGATGCCTATTTGAATATCAGCTTTAATGTTATGATTAGTTAATTTGAATGAGATAATGCTTGAGTACCTCCCAAAAGATGTCAGAATCATTGTTTGATCACTGGTTCCCTTAATATGATTGTGGAATTTGACAGAGATAACTAGGCTGGTTCTAAATGATGCTATTTGAGTCTATGTGAACCCCCTGAAATTGCTAATGCATCTGTGATGACTTAGATAGGTTAAATTTGAAAGATATCTTAACTCACTAGCTGAGGAGTGTCAAATTTGAAAATTTTAAGTTCGGAGTTTAAGAGTCAAAATGAAGACTTTGAGTAGGTTTCCTCCAATAGTTAACTGTTAGAGATAAGTTGAAAGTTAAATGACTAGAACACTATGAACTTGTGTGTGAGTTAAACCCCCTAGACCAATGTTAATCTTGTTTGAATGTGTGAGACCCATCTTGAGTAGTTTAAGGTTGCTAGTTTGTGATGATCCATCTTGAGTAGTTTAAGGTAGTTGCTAGTTTGTTGATTGGATTATTCCATCCTAAAGTCTTCAATTTGCTTTCACAGAACGATCCGCTCCTTCTATATATCCGGTCCAGGTCTATTTGTGTTTTAAAAAGAGGTCTAGTAACATTTCACCTAGGTTGAAGCGGTGATTGAAGCTTGTTGATATGCTCTCTGATTGTTAAAATGGTTAATTAATCAATGAAATGAAACTACTTGAGTCTCAGGGTTGATGTTTAGCTTGAAGCTTAAGTTTATAATGTTAAGATGTCAAGTTCTTCAAAAAATAATGCCAAAAAGGATTTCAAAAGGGACAGGTTAATGTGAGGTGTTTGTGTACTATGTGTATTGATATGGTCCTTTCCAGGGATAAGCATCTAGATTTAAGACTAAAAGAGACAAAAGAAGAGAAAAGGAATGAGAAATTTTGATTGAAATCTGTCCAGTTGCTCTCCATATAGGCTGTTTATGTTATTTTAAGAACTATGGCTTAAATGTGGGATTGTGTAATGATCATAGCTAAAGTTAAAAGTAATGGTGAGGTTTGGTTTCTCTTTGGGATCGAAGTGTTGTTTTCTAGTTATGTCCTGTTTTGATCTGTGTAAATCCGTCCTAAAAAAAGATGTGCAAGCCTATGGGACTCTGTTATGGTTCAAAAAATGGTCAAAGTCACTCATGATTAGGATTGTAGGATAGGATAACTAAAATATGCTAATCTGTGCCATAGTTGGTTGAACATTTTTATGGATTTGGCTTAATGATGATATTTGGGAGAGCCTAAGTGTGTATATATGAATTACAAATCACTTGACATAAAGGAAACCTTTTAAAGGCACCTTAAGGAGAGAGTTAAGCATTTAACCCTCTAATCAAGTACAACTTGGATCATAGCACTTCCCTCCAAATAAGAGGTGCCATGGTATGTCCTATCATGTCCATGGGATGTTTATTCACTATGCACATATTTCTGGCCTTCTAATTATTATCAGTAAACCAAAGGGGTGAAATAAAATGAACTTTCTAAGTGCCCAAAAAGTAGTTAAAGTTAAATGATGTATTTGTCCATTTGAGAACTTCTCTTTTAGGGAAGGGGGGAGATTTGACCAGGTTTGGAGTGTTAGAAAACTACTATGTCTATCTTGAAAAAAAATGCTAAGCCATCTAAATCACATTATCTGCTTGGACCTTTGTGTTATCCCTTCTTTTTGAGATTCTGTTAGAGTTTTGAAGGATACAATTTGCATTTCCTCCAAGTATAGTACATATAAGCATTGTGTCTCTTCCCTGCATGCTTCTTTTGACTAATTACATTTATTGGAGCTTGAATGGTCAATCATATGTGACTCATCCCTCTGAATTTTCTTAAGCTGAATACTCTCCTGTGTTACTTTGTTTGATGGAGTCTGTTGAAGAACCTGCACCTTTTTGTTGCTTGATATCACAACAGAATTTAGGAACTAGGATGCTTGATTTGAACTTTTGTATTACCCTAAGAGCTGCTAAGTATTCAGGCCAGACCCTGCACCTTTTTGTTGCTTGATATCACAACAGAATTTAGGAACTAAGATGCTTGATTTGAACTACTGTATTACCCTAGGAGCTACTAAGTATTCAGGCCATGTGGGACATGTGAAGTCACTATCCAATACTTAGTTATTTAAGCTGTATTTACACTGGCCTTAGTTTTGGTCCTGTCCTTTTGCTTTTAAAGTGGGGAAGAATAATTAGATGACTAGTCAACTACTAGTCCAATGTTTAAGGAATAAAGGGGTAGATAGGTATAAAACCATACATAGGCTGACAAAGAAAGAAGAGGGTAGGCATGTGATATACACTTGATATACACATCATGATGTGTATATATCCTGAGTATATTGTGTGTATATGAGTGAAACAGGCTAAGCATACATAGGGCATAGACATTAAATAAGTAAAAATAGGATGGGAATCTCATTAGGACTCAACTTTGACTTAGCTTCATTTTAGAAGGATAAATGGGCCTAGCCCAATTCAGACTTAATAAAGATTAGCCCATATTCCAATAAGTCTAAAAGCAAAAAAGGATCTCGGTTACTCTCTTTGTTGTCTAGTCTTGGGCAGCCAAAGACCAATGACTTGAAAGTAGTATATCTATGTGTATAAATGTGGTAGGTATGTTATATGTGTATGTATATGTGCGTGATAAATTCAATAAATCGAAACTAACCGGGTTCTTCTTATTTTTCTTTCCCCACTGCATAGCCATTCGGGCTGAGTCAAGCCAACCTGTTGGGCCTTGGCCAAGGCCCAACAGACAAATTGTTTTTCATTTATCGAGTCCGGTGAAGATAGAAAGCTAATATTAAAAGAAAGTGCGTAGAAGGCCCAGCCATGGGTGAAAATGGCCAATTAGGGGCTTGGTATGCCCCTAGCCTTCGCCTTCCTTCTTATTTTTTTTGTTATTTATGCTTTCCCTTTGTTCGTAATCTTGTTGTAATTGTATTTGTAAAAACTTGTAAAACTCATATATTATTGGAATTTTATGGTTATGAATTATTCGTCTGAGGACAACGATGCTTATGCCATTTAGTTTGACTTTAGGTCCCAAAAACAAGTTTTCAAACCAAAAATTAGCGTAAATAACTTCTCAAGTTTAAAAGATGAAAAAACAAACTGTTTGGATATAAGTTAAAAAAAATGAAAGAGAATTTCAAAATCACAAGAACTATGGTATTTTTTTTAAACAAGATCAGATTAGATTTTGAAAACCAAAAGATATATCCTTTAGAAAATAATGAAGAATGGAGATAAGCATTTTTTTGGGCCGATCCCAATAAAAAGAAAATAAAGATATATGGTTAACATTTTCTTTGGAAATAGTGCATAGTTTGAAGGCCCACTTTAAACTAATTTTCAGAAAAAGAAACAACTATAAAAGAACTTGGGCCAAGCCCGAAACAGAAAAATGAATCTCCCTTAAGAGAGTTGTGGATTTAAAAGCCCAAACCCATTTTTATACATATATTTACAAATAATAAAAACTAATTATTTCATAAAGTCAAGATCATTTTCCTTCACTTGAAAAATATTCATAAAATAAGGTGTTTTAGAATAACGTGTTCTAAACGTGCTAAACGGATTGACCCAAAGCCAAGTATGGAATATACATGAATGGAAAAAATATACTTGTTTACGTACCACAACCAAAACGTTTTGTTTCTTTATTAAAAAATACTATCCTTATACATAAAAGGAGATTATTCGTATCCGGACATTATAAATCCGAACCTAAATACCCCATATATAAGGGGGAATATATTCAATTCTTTTCCAAATTAAATGATATGTAATAAATGAAAGATTTTATAAACGTGGTAACAAACACTAAATAAATAATTTAGGCAGATACTCATACATTGGAATCCGAAGGTCAACCATATAGTACAGATCCTTAATACTAGGGTGCTTAACACCTTCCCTAGGGGATCATCAGAACCCTCACTTAGAACTTTGAATTACAAAGGATTTTTTCACAGTGTTTGAATAAACCCTTCACCCTTGGCTTTCTTAATTTTCTAAATTAGGTGGCGACTTTTTTTCAAAACAAAGTCCGAAAGAGTACCAACAAGTTCGAAGTAGCTTTCCCAGCACTAACCCCGCCCGCAAAATGTGAACCATAACGGGTACAATTTGGAAAAGATAAAGCACAAATCCACTAAAAATTATCGAGAATACACAAGTAGGTGGAGAACTGAAGCTGCTCGAGTACTACCGCCAATGGGCGAAGAAGAATTGGTCTCAGTCTTTATTTGTTCCCAAGAAACGGACTTCTACGACCAAATGCTATCAATGGCAGGAAGGCCATTCTCTCAACTTGTAAAAATGGGGGAGGCCGTAGAGGATGGTCTCAAGTCAGGACGAATTATAAGTATAGCCAAAAAAGCTACCAGATCAAGCTCAACGGGCTTCATCAGAAAGAAGAAAGAGCACGTAGCAAAAATTTCCCATACTCCCAGCCTAAGACCTAAAAGAAAGGAAGAATTCTAGTCTCCTATGGAAGTTTATGCTTCACCGCCCCCAAATACCTATATACCCGCTCCGTACAATGCGGTGCTCGTATATTACACACAACCAACATTTCAAACCCGCCCCCCCAATTATCATGCTCCACAAAATACCTTCCAAACTCCACCCTCTACCCCCACCACCCTAAATTACCAAATTCTACCTCCGAACTACCAAACTCCCGCACCTGCCTACAAACATCCACAAAACAATCCGCCTACAAATTATCAAAACCAACCACCACCAACTACTTACAACGCGCCACATCAAAACTTTTAGAAGAAGCCTGCCCGCATGTTTACTCTATTGATAGAGACCCGAACTGACCTATTCAAGAGGTTGAGTAATGCCGGGATGATCCAGACACTTCCCCCAAAGATCGTTGATCCGAAGAACCGATTCTATCAAGCGAATCAAACATGTGCCTAATATTCTAACAGCATAGGGCACAATACTGAGGATTGTATCAATCTAAAGTAAAAAAATACAAGATATGATCGACAGGAAACAAAATCGCGCTTCAAACGGCTGCGCCCAATGTAAACACCAACCCTTTGCCTAACCACGACAACAATGTGATCCATATGATTAAAAGGGAAGAAAATTGGGTCGCAGGCAAGCCCGACATCTGAGACTCCATGCTCGAACTCGAGCGCACAGTGGCATCACTTTATTTATAAGAATGCCCACAGTTCAAGGTGTTAATTCCTGCACCAGTTGTTGCGCATGTAGCCTAAGTAACAACATCACCTCCCAGAAAATAATTTATGGAGCAAGCAGCTGCGGCCCACGGAATGATAAGGTAGGGAAGATGTTATACTCCTGAAGTTTTGGCCCAAGGGGCGCCTAGCATAAAAGGGAACCAGAAGAGAGCAATTACTGAAGGCGAGGCAGAAGATTTCTAGCATCGAATGTAGCCAAAAGAATACTCCATTATGGAGCACTTAAGGAAAACACCGGCCTAGATATCTGTACTAGCACTCCTGCTAAGTTCACCCCAGCACCGTTTGGCTTTAATGAAGGCATTAGAAGAAGCCCATGTCCCAGCCGGGACAAGTAGTGAAAAATTGGCAGAAATGGTAGACCATGTCATGGAGGACCACCAAATCGCCTTCACTGAGAAAGAGTTGCCTAAGGAAGGAACGGATCATAACAAAGTGTTGCATATCCTTTGTTATGTCTTTTGCAACAAAGTAGTCACTCGGGTTCTAGTTGACACTGGGCTCAACATTAGCCCTGAGTCTACTCTTGTTCAGTTGGGTTATGAACTCGAGAAGGTTCGTCAGAGCCACACTAAAATAGAGATATTTGACGGAGGTTGATGTGACGCCACTAGAGAAGTTGACCTTAGCATTCAAATAGGGCTAGCAGAATTTGTCACCTAATTTCAAGTCATGGAAATACCCGCAAATAATAACTTGCTACGGGGAAGGCCCTGTGTGACACCCCGAAAAAATTTCGCGCTACAAGATCGTAGACGGCGTGGTACGAGCTCGGAAAAGAGTAAAGTTATACAACGATTAGGGATGAAGATTAGATGAACTGAGTATAAGAATACATATATGTATGACATTTGGAGACCATAGGGGGTGAGTCGGTCCATATGTTGCTTGATGAAAAGCCCTCGTCCTTTGTAAGCCAAGTGGGGCCCACACGCTGAGACTTTTATAAAGGACATATGAAGATATATATGAGTAGTACGTGGAAAGTGGAGCAAGTCCTAAGAAGTACCCATAAGCCAAATATGGGCATAAGCCCTCCAGAAGGACGATTTAAGGAAACATTTTCGGATGATCTGACTTGGAGGGGCCAAAACTCTATTATAAGTTTGGAATTTGGAAAAACACAAAGAATAAAAGTTGTATATAATTGAATTAGATTTCCAACCATAGGTAGTGAGCCCTCACACAATATCGGGATAAAGAGTTATGACCTTTTTACTGAACGAACGCGCAGTCAGAAAAATTGGGCCTGCGCGAACGCGCCCAAAGGGGGCGCGATCACGCTGAAGGAATTTATGTTGGTCCAGGCAGAACCTGGACCATTATATAAAGGGGTTGCCCCCTCATTTTTTCACACCAAACACACCAAACCCCTCAAATTTTCCAGAAATTTCCCCAACCTTCCAAAGCTCAACTTTTTAGCTCGAAACCAGGTATAAATCCTAAATTCCGGTCCAGACGGCGTATAGTTGCAACTACAAAATTGTGTGTTAACGCGTTGTGGCTTAAGATCAAGGTGGGGGAGTAAAGATATAACATTCTTATCAAAAGAGAGCTACAGCTGCCCAGAAGAGCAAGGGAGCGGCCGGTGAGGCCACTAGCCGTACTCAGCGAGCTACTAGGGCTCGGGATGAGATTCAGAGTAAGAGCCCATCTCAGACTTCATATACCCTACCTCCAGCACCTGCCACAGTGTCCCCAGTTCCTCAGCCAGATGCACCGGGTCAGGATGTGCGGGACCTTTGTACGGTTATTGACCCAGTTGGTAGCTCGGAGCTCGGTGGCGGGAGTTGGTGTTGATCAGGTAGACCGGGCTGGTAGTTCGAGTGTTAAGACTTTCCTCGGGTTAGATTCTCCAGAGTTTTATGTGTTGAAGCAAAATATGGACCCCCAAAATTTCATTGATTGTATGCAGCGGACCTTGAGGGTTATGCACGTTGATAAGGTAAAGTGAATGGAGTTAGCTTCGTATAGGCTCTGTGATATTGCAGTACAGTGGTATCAGACATGGGAGTTATCTATGGGAGAGAATGCCTCTCCAGCCATTTGGCGGGAGTTTTCAGATGCTTTTATTCGTCATTATTTACCACCAGAAGTCCCACGAGCCCGAGCAGATAGGTTCTTACGTATTGAGTAGGGCAGTATGAGTGTCCAAGAGTATTGTATTTTGATTCTTTGGCTAGATATGCCCCAGCCATGGTGGCGGAGATGGAGGATAGAGTTCAACGTTTCGTGGTAGGTCTAGGGCTACATTTGATGGATGAGTGTACGACCGCTGCATTACAGCCGGGTATGGATATTTCCCGTATACAGGCATATGCATAAAATTTAGACGATCGTAAGTGTCAGCGGAGAATAGAGCATGAGCGTGACCGGGGTCATGGTAAGAGGGCTAGATCTCTAGATATGGTTGGTGAGTTTAGGGGAGGACAGAGACATCAGCATTCCCGGTATCCATTTCATTCGGCAGGGAGTGCACCTCCGCGATTTTCAGGTCTGAGATTTGATCGGTCTTCTTATTCAGGAGCGGGTCAGAGTTTTAAAGTATCAGGTTCCCAGTACAGACAAGAGTCTAGTCATATGAGATCCCTATTACCATTGTGCGCCCAGGGTAGTAAGGTACATGCAGGTTAGTGTCGACGGGGATCGGATGCTTGTGGCTAGCTAGGGCATGTGATGCGGCAGCGTCCGATGAGATTTGGTGTAGGTGTTGATCAGCCTACCTGGTTCGTAGCTGGTTCTTCTTCTGCAGTACGCCCTTCAGGGCAAGGTTCTCAGACCCCAGCAGGACGTAGTAAAGGGAGAAGTGGAGTGTCTAGCTCGAGTGTGCCTCAGCCTTTGCATTCATACATTAGCTGGTAGGCAGGATCATGAGTCGTCTCCATATGTCATCGCAGGTATATTATCAGTCTCCTCCTATGATGTATATGCACTGATTGACCCAGGTTCCACTTTATCATATGTTACTCTATTTGTTGCCGGCAAGTTTGGGATAGAGTGTGAATTGATTAAATTGTTTGAGGTGTCAACGCCAGTTGGTAATCCAGTTATAGCTAGGCGGGTATATCGAGTTTGTATAGTGATAGTTTGTAATAACCTACCTTAGCATACTTGATTGAGTTAGACATGATCGATTTCGATGTTATTATGGGCATGGATTGGTTGGCTTCCTGTTATGCTAATGTTGATTGTAGATCGATGATAGTTCGATTCTAGTTTCCAGGCGAGCCAGTCCTAGAATTGAAGGGTAATCTTTGTTTCGCCAAGGACTAGGTTCATTTCCTACCTTAAGGCAAGAAAGATGATTAGAAAAGGGTACATTTATCACCTAGTTCGGGTTCAGGATATACAAGCAGAGTCACCGACCCTTCAGTCTGTCCCTGTAGTTAATGACCTTTCAGAGATGTTTCCAGATGAGCTTCCAGGCATTCCGCTAGAGTGAGAGATTGATTTCACTATCGATTTATTGCCAGATACTCAGTCAATATCTATTCCTTCTTATAGAATGGCACCTACAGGGTTAAAAGAATTAAAGGAGAAATTGAGGGATTTACTTGAGAAGGGCTTTATCAGACCGAGTACATCACCATGGGGAGCATCGATGTTATTTGTAAAAATGAAGGATGGCTCCTTGCGAATGTGCATTGAGTATAGGCAATTGAATAAGGTAACTATAAAGAATAAATATCCACTTCCGAGAATTGATGACTTGTTTGATCAGCTACGAGGCACCAAATATTTCTCTAAAATAGACTTGAGGTCGGGATATCATCAGGTTAGAGTGAAGGAGGAAGACATTCCAAAAATGACCTTCAGGACCAGATATGTGCACTACGAGTTCTGTGTTCTGTCGTTCGGGTTAACTAATGCTCCAGCTGTATTCATGGACTTGATGAATCGGGTATTCAAGCCCTTCCTAGATCTGTTCATGATTGTGTTTATAGATGATATTCTATTTTATTCACCGTCAGAGGATGAACATGCAGAACATTTACGAGCAATTCTTATAGTTCTTCGAGATAGAGAGTTGTATGCCAAGTTCTCCAAGTGTGAGTTCTGGTTGAACTCTGTGGCTTTTCTTGGCCACATTATTTCAGATGAAGGCATTAGAGTGGATACTCAAAAGATTGAAGCTGTAAAGAATTGGCCAAGGCCCATGACACCAACGGAGATACGTAGTTTCTTGGGTTTGGCTGGTTAATACAGAAGGTTCGTAGAAGGGTTTTCTTCTCTTTCGGCCCCCATTGACCAAGCTGACTCAAAAATCAGCCAAGTTCTAGTGGACAGATGCGTGTGAGCAGAGTTTTCAGATATTGAAGGACAAGTTGACCTCAGCACCCGTTTTGACTCTTCCCGAGGGAACAGATGGTTATGTGATTTATTGTGACGCTTCAGGTATTGGATTGGGTTGTGTATTAATGCAACACGGTAAGGTTGTTTCCTATGCTTCTAGGCAGTTGAAAAAGCACGAGGAGAACTATTCGAGCCATGAACTTGAGTTAGCTGCGGTGATCCATGCTTTAAAAATATGGAGACATTGTTTATACAGTGTCCATGTAGATATCTATACCAACCATAAGAGTCTGCAGTATATCTTTAAGCAGAAGGACTTAAACTTACATCCGAGGCAATGGCTAGAGTTGTTGAAAGATTATGATGTTGATATTCTGTACCATCCTGGAAAGGCTGATGTAGTAGCCGATGCTCTTAGTCATAAATCCATGGGTAGTCTATCAGATGTGCAGCTGGAGAAAAGAGAGATAGTCTGCGAAGTTTGCCGATTAGCTAGCCTTGGAGTTCGGCTGATAGACTCAAATGATACAGGAGTTACAATTCAGGATACAGCGATATCATCCTTGGTAGCTGAGATAAAGGAACATCAGTACGAGGATCCTGTTATAGTTAATTACCGAGATACAGCTCCTCAGAAAGAAAAGACACCTTTTGTGATTATAGGAGAAAGAGTACTCAAGTATCGAGGTAGATTATGTGTTTCTAATGTTGCAGGCCTTCGTCAGTAGGTTATGGGGGAAGCCCATTATTCTCGCTATTCTATCCATCCAGGCACAACAAAGATGTATCATGATCTCAAGGAAGTGTATCGGTAGGATGGTATGTAGAAAGATATAGCAGATTTGTCGCTCAGTGTCCAAATTGTCAACAAGTCAAGATAGAGCACCAGAAGCCCAGAGGTTTATTGCAGGCTATGGAAATTCCGATATGAAAATAGGAGGTAATTAATATGGTTTTGTACTTGGAGAATCGCCGTGCATTAGTGGTTCTAATCTTGGATACGGGGGTTCTTAAGGTTAAATGAGATTAGGCAAGTTTATCTCATAGTTATAAAGGGTTAAGTTCATGTTTAGCAGGTATTGGATGAATTACGAGTTGAACAATTCGACGAGAAAATGTTTCAGGGAAACAATGGATTATACGGCTGGACATACAGACCATATAAATTATACGGGCCGTATATCTGGCTGACTAACTCCGTTGATAGAGTCCAGATAGGGGTGAATCACTGGCCAGGATCTACGGCCCAATTATATGGACCGTATAAATTGTACGATCTATATACTTGACCGTATAACCGAGTCGGCCCGATTTTTAATTTTTGATATATACCGACCCCTCTTCATTTTATTTCATTTCCATAATTTCCCAACTACATGAGAGCTCTAGAACCTTCTTCCTATCATATTTAGCAAAACCCAAGTGAAATCAAAGATCAAGAGGTAAAAATCAAGAGAATCAAGAGTGGGGAGGCTCACTAGGGTTTGTGGAACTCAAGATTTTTTTTGCTGTCGAAGTTGGGGTTTCACTCAAGTGGGATAGTTGATTCAAAGCTTGCTCTTGTGTGATTAAGGTAAGTTTTTTATACTCATTTCCATGTTATTAAGAATACTTGGTTGTTGAAAACGTGATTGAGAAAAGGAAGTAAGGGAGGAAGTTCAAGTGAGGGTTGATAATATTTGAGTAATAAATTGACTTGAGTTGTTATTGTTGGGTATTTTGAGTATAATCTTACTGAGAATGCTAGTAATGATGATGAGAAAGGGTGGAACACGAGTGGATATAGTATTGTGTTGAAACTGTTGTTATGTATTGATTATGAAAAGGAGTTTTGGGCATCAAATAAAGTCTCTTGAATATGGAATGGATGATAATGTCATTGTTGATTGGGAGAAATTTTATGATATAGTGGAAGTCGATCAAACAGGGAAAATGCGGTCCAAATTTCGTTAATTATGCTAGTTGGAACTTAAGTAGTGTCTTCTAGACCTAACCTTAGTGTAACTCCTATTGAATGTAGACTTTGCGAACATGGAAGGAGAACGTTAAGTAATTGAGGAGATGTTAAGGTATGTTAAGGCTGTACCTTCTTTTATTTGGCATGATCTTATGATGTGAACCAATCAACGAGTAAACGAGCTTTAATATTACTCTACTCTTAGAAGTACTAGGAATACTTTAGTTTTGATGTTCCTATACCCCGCTATGATTGTTCCTTTTGTTCATGGGTCACTGATGATGTTAGCTCAAAAGATGTTCATCGGAGGTAGTATGACCTTATGTCACTTCGAGAGTTCTATGTATTCAGTTTGTTCATGCATTGCATTCATTTATATATATGCACATTGGCCTATGACCAGAAGGCGTTATATTCGCGTATATTATATGTATATGGGGTATGGGAAAAGGGATAGGCGTTATATACGCATTACCACCTGATCAGCTAGTGCACAGAGATGTGACATATGGATCGGGCTCCACGTTCCGCAGTGATATATATGATGATGATATATGGATCGGGTCGTAAGTTCCTAGCCACTAACATATGATGTATGGATCGAGCCGTACGTTCCTTGGCACTAATAGTTATATTATGACCTATGCATATCATACGCCCTGCGAGGTACTTTCATGTTATACAGAGGTTCCAGGTGTTCAGTTACAGATACATTCAGATATGGAGATTTAGCTTTCCTATTTCAGATGTTTCTCATGATTCTTATGTACTTGACATTCTTATGCCTTACATATTCAGTACATTATCTGTACTGACTCCCCTATTGTTCGGGGGGAATCCGTTTTTACCTGTAGGTTCCGGTAGACAGAGAGGCAACCCAGCTCAGTAGGATATTCCCTCAGCTCTATTCAGTGCGCTCCACTTGATCAGGTGCTACAGTCTATTTTGGTATGCCATTCTTTTGAGATGTATATTCATATGGGTATGACAGGGCCCTGTCCCGTCCTTTCTGACTTTCATTCTAGTAGAGGTATGTAGACGGTGGTATGTAGATGACATGTGATGTAGCCTTGTTGGCTGCAATTCTTTTGTGTATAGCATACGTAGCGGCCTAGTCGGCTTGCAATGTTCTTTCAGTATGTATATATATATATATATATATATATATAGATTAAACAGAGTTTGTGATGTCATACTTTCGTGGGTCACTATATTTCAGAGTTAATGCTTTGTGGGCCATTTCTATCCAAGTACGAGTATAGGGGTGTTTGGTCATTAGGGATCATACACTCGTCACGACTCACGGCATGGGGTCGTGACAGCATTAATCTTTAACTTAGTTTCATTTTAGAAGATAGATGGGCCTAGCCCGATTCAGATTCAATTAAGAGTGGTCCAGATTTCATTAAGTCCCAAAAGTAAGAAAAAAAAGGGTGGCTCTGTTTTCGTTCATCTCATAATTATGTGCTTTGGTGCTGTTTTGTTTATCTTATATTTACATGTTGTAGTCTCTGTTTTGGTTCCATTTTTATGACCATGTGTTTGGTTTTTGGTCATTATTCATCTTATGCCCACATACTACAGTTTGTTTTAATTACTCAATATCCATGTGTCTTTGGTATGCTTTTGTTCAAATCATACCTGCGGGTTCCATTATCGTTTGTAATTATATTATATCCACATATGTTGATCCATACCATACTTTGCATGATTATGGCATTTTGATTTATACTATGGCTATATTGGTTTGGGATGCCGAGGCGATTTGGGGCCTGGTCTTAGCCTTCCCCCTGAAGTCCTGCCATGCCTGGGGTTCATGAAACCCCTTAGATCTTGTGCGGTGCCGGGATTACGGATGGTGATGGCTTTCCCCTTTTTACTGTCTAAATCTATACCAGTAAAGCCTAATAGCATATAATCGAATACCTTAATTGTAAAACTTATAAATTTGGCATATATATGTGCATAGTTATATACGTGATAAGTTCAGTAAATATAAACTAATCGGGGTCCTTTGTTTCTTTTCTCCTCCAACACTGCATGGCCATTTGGGCCAAGTCATGTACCAACCCAAGGCCCAACAGGAAATTCTTTCGAGTCATGATCGAGCCCAGTGGAGAAATGGAAGCTAATATATATACTAATCGCGTAGAAGGCCCAGCCATGGGTGAAAATGGCCAACTAGGGGCTTGGTACTCCCCTAGCCTATCCTTTACTCTATTTATTTGCTTGAGTTATACTTTTCCTTTAATTGTAAAGTTGTTGTATATTTTTACTTGTAAGAACTTGTACAAACCACATAATTTATTGGAATCCTTATTGTTTGAACTAGTCATCTTAGGTCAACGGTGCCTACGCCGTTTAGTAGACTTTAGGTCCCCAAATGATTTTTAAAACCCGGATTAAGTAGAACGATTTCAAAGGTTAAAGAAAAACAAACAAATTTTGATACAAAATTGAAAAAGGATTTCAAAACTACAAGTAATATGGCATCATTTTTCAAAACAAAAACAAATCATGCGTCTTGTATAAATTGACACAAGTTTGCTAGGCTATAAAACAAACAAGGTTTTTCTGAGCTGAAGTTCAGCTAGAGGCAAGTATTTTGGACCTAAGCCCACCGGAATTTTAAACAGAAAACAAAAGGTTTTAGGGCCAAAAGCCCACTGATGAAGAACAGAGGTACAACAGATATTTTTGGGCCAATCCCCTTTGAAACAATTATCGTGCAAAAAATGTGTTTTGGGCCTGAGCGCAATTTAAAGAGCAAAAGCAGGAGACCAATTTTATATATGTGTCTGCACGGTTTCACAAAAGAAAAATCCAGCCATTTTTCATAACCGGGTTAATTCAAAAGCAAGTGAAATACGTTCATACGAGGTTTTAGGATAAGACGTTCTAAACGTACTATACAGACGGACCTGAGACAGAATGTGTGATTAAACATAAACGGAAAAGGATATATATATATATATATATATATATACTTATACATACATATTTTTGAAAAACAAAATAAACCATTTTATAGATTTTATGAACAGAGTATATTGTCCTCATATATAAAGGAAGCTACTCTTATCCGGATATCCTAAATCCGAATCAGAACTACCTTATATATAAAGGGAATATATTCAAATCTTTTTTTCAAAGCAAATGATATGCAAGCAAATGAAAGATTTTATACATGTGGGAATAAAAACTAAATAAACAGTTCATACAAACACTCATACATTGTAATTCGAAGGTTAGCCGTATAGTACGGATCCTTAATACTAGAGTGCCTAACACCTTCCCTAGGGGATCACCAGAATCCTTACCTAGAACTTTGGATTACGAAGGTTTTTTCACTGTATATGAATAAACCATTTACCACTAGTTTTCCTAATTTCCTAAAAATTAGGTGGCGACTCTTTTAAAACAAAGTCCGAAAGAGAACCAACGAGTTTGAAGTAGCTTTCGGAGCGCTAAGCCAGCCCGCGAAATGCGAACCGTTATAGATGGCGACTCCGCTGGGGACTTAAAGGTTATAACCATAAGGATTCTAATATAATATGATTATATTTGCCTTAACTGTTTATGTGATTACTTTCCCGCAATTATTAACTGTCATTGCATGCATATCATAACTCCGCCAGTCCTGGCATTTATTTTACACTTTTTTCCAAAGGTGACTCCGCGGAGCACGCGGTTGTTCCTTCAGTATAAAATTAAAATATTTCTTTTGGAACCTTTATAAGGTTGGGTTGGTTCGCGGTCGTCCAATAGCCTAAACGGTTCAGCCCCAGTTGTCCGCTCACGATTTTTCGTGAAAAGTCCACTCTAGTGAAAACTAGGATACAGCTAAGCTAAATCTCTACTAAACTAGAGCATTCATACTTAGAATAGCTTTGGGTCTTTCCTAAGGCTCATTAAGGCAGACTACCTTGTGTTCGGACGGTCTACGACCCGAAGAACACCGCATTTCATTTATGTGCTATGTGGAAGCATGTTTGTGCCTATGTGATGAACCATTAATCCTATAGGGATGGGGGAATCTTAACCGTGTTTTATTTCTTTGATGGAATGCAGAATCCGTTTTGACATAGTTACCGAGGCTCCAGACTTGTTCAGAGCTTGGTGGGAATGGTTGGGTGATGCTCATCGAAGGACAGTTAGCTGTACTCTAGGTCCTCTACACTCTATCATCACAATGAAGGGTTGTCCAGAGCTAATAGAGGTATTAGCTGGGCATTGGGACGACAAGGAAATGTTGTTCCGCTTTAGTGATATCAAAATGACTCCGACTCTAGAGGAAATTAGGGATGCCATAGACTGCAATGGAACCTGTCTAAGGAGGCGACACAAGCCAGATCAGAATCTGTTATTTCCACAAAAGGCCCACAGTTGGCCAAATCATGAAGTTTCTCGCCTTAACTGAGGTGCCCTGGGCATAAGGACCCACTGTAACCTTTAGGTATTTATACCGGAGGTTCGGGGACATCACCGGGTATAATCTGTATCAGAGAGAGTTCAAGAGTAGAGAAGAATGGGAAGCTGTTAGACCTTTGGCGTTTGCTATAGCCCTACTAGACACTATGGTATTCCCGGAGAATGAGTCACTGGCCATAGACCCCCGAGTGTTTCGACCTGGCACCCATCATCTTAGCGGACTTTTTTTGGGCTTTAGACAAATGCTGGAATTAGTTCCGATACATCCAAGGGTGTAACATGTTGCTACAAGAGTGGATTATCAAACATATCAACATGGCTGAAGGAGTCCAGTATCTAAGCAACAACAATAGGATACACCGCCTCACAAACTACTGTCCGAACCTTAGTTACATGTCCAAAGGGGCATGGGCCCATTTCTTTGCAGAGTTGACTGAAGATAGGATCCAGTGGATGTTCCCTGACTTCATTTCTGAAAGCATAGTAGTTCGATGCAAAAACTGCTCATTTGTGCCATTAGTCGGCATCCAAGGAATTCGTCCTTATTATCCAAATCGAGTTTTAAGGCAATTTGGTAGAAGGGAAGTGATACCCCAGATAGGGAACCCCGAGCAATTTATTATCGAACATACCGAGAAGAAAATCAAGAATGCCGGTGTAATCCTCAAGGATTGGAATGGTCGTTTGAGTTAGGGTCCGGATACTTTAGCTCTAGACAGGTTCAAAGCAGGGTGTGACCCAGGGTATTATGAGTGGTTACAGGGACACTTGGCCCATGCATCCGTCCCAGGGCCCACACTTCATCACAATGCCCGAGAAGAGGAGTGTTTGAAAGAATGTCTGGAAAGCACAGATGAGCACTTGGCCAAAATCTTAGAAGAAACAGACCCGGTGATAGTCAGAATGGAGATGCATCAAGCACGACTTCGGATCCATACCACCCTTCGGAGGGTCAAGAAGGCCAAGACAAGCTAGTCAAGTGAAAGGAAATTGGGCAATAAAAAATGATAAGATACTTCCATATGTGAATCTGGTACAGAGGTTGTGCGGGAGATTCAAGAGTATCAACTTCAGGCATACTCCGAGGGCTCAAAATGACTTTGTAGACACATTGGCTACGATAGCCTCCATAATCCAGCACGCCGAGAGTACACACATTGATCCACTAAAGATCACACTGAGAGAAGAACAGGCTCACTGCGCCCATGTTGAGGCTGAGTCGGATGGCCAACAATGGTATACCGACATCAAGGCCTACTTGGAGAAAGGAAAGTACCCCTCAGAGAGTTCAGCGAATCATAAAAAGACCATTTGGAGGTTGGCTAATGGGTTTTTCTTGAACAAAGAAGTGTTATACAAAAGGACCCCTAACCTTGGGTTACTCAGGTGCGTGGACGCCGAAGAGGCTACCAAATTGCTAAAAGAAGTGCACGCAGGGGCATGCAGACCCCATATGAATGGATTCATCCTTGCTAAGAAAATCCTGAGGACAGGATATTCTTTGGATGATCATAGAGCATGCCTCGTGAAAATTCATGCAGAAGTACCATCAGTATCAGATACACCAAGATCTGATCAAGGTTCCCTCCGTAGAATTACATTAGATGAGCTCGCCTTGGCCATTCGTGGCATGAGAAACGGATGTCATAGGGCCCATCGAGCCTCCAACCTCCAATGGACATCGCTTCATTTTAGTAGCCATCGACTACTTCACTAAATAGGTGAGGCGACTTCACACAAATTAGTGACTAAGAAAGTCGTGCCTGCATTCGTCAAAAACAATCTGATATGCCATTTCGGTGTACCAAAATCCGTCATCACAGAAAATGGTGCCAATCTGAATAGACATTTGATGAAGGACATCTATGAACAATTCAAGGTCACCCATAGAAACTCTACCGCTTATCGGCCATAGATGAGTGGAGCAGTAGAGGCTGCCAACAAGAACATCAAAAAATATCTTGAGAAAAATGATCGACAACTACAAGAATTGGCACGAGCAGTTGCCTTATCCTTTGTTGGGGTAAAAAATGATCGACAACTACAAGAATTGGCACGAGCAGAAGTGGAGATCCTTTCACTTCGGATCATCCAAAAGGCAGAGCTAAATGATGTGGAATGGGTCAAAAATCGCTATGAGCAAATGGCCATGACAGATCAAAAGAGAATGGTGGTGGTATGCCACAGACAACTTACAGACAAAGAATGTCTCGAGCCTTCAACAAGCGGGTCAGATCCCGACTCTTCCAAATTAGGCAACTCATGCTAAAGCGAGTCTTCCCGCACCAAGAAGAATACAAAGGAAAATTTGCGCCAAACTGGCAAGGGTCAAACATGGTAAGGAAAGTATTCTCAGGATGAGCCGTAGTCCTTGCTGAGATGGATGGACAAGAATTTCCTAAAGCCATCAATGCAGACGCGCTCAAGAGATACTACATTCAGGATTTCCTTTGCTTGTAATTGCATTATCGTTTCCTTGTAATCGTACTTTTGTAATAGGATAGAAAAAAACAAATCATCTATGTAATGAACTACATAGTGACCTAACTTCCCCATAGTGGGATACGTAGGCAGTTCATATCAGACCCGGTCATATTATTAGTAAAAACCAAAATTCAGTTACTTTATTTGAAACTACGTTCGACCTGAATTCCTGCTGCGAGAGGATACGTAGGCGCTTTCCAGCTCGATCGTCATAAAAGAAAAACCCAAGAAACCCTTAAGAAACCTTAGAGACAATAAAGCAGGAGAAAACAACAAGATCAAGCTATAAGGGTCGGCACAAGAATCCGCTAGCATCAGCCCTACACTGGGGCAGAATTTTTGAGAAAACTTTAAAAATTCCTATTAGAAATCAATAAAGAAGAGGGCAGTGCAAAGCCATACACTGGGCTAGAATTTTTTAGGGAACCTTAAAAATTCCTGCGTGACAAGACAATGCAAGAGTCGATTAGAGCAAAACCCGAAATTGCGGGAGAATTTTTGAGAAAGATCTCAAAAAACTCTACCAATTCAGAACTCAGCAATCGTATCTCCGAGAAGAATCGGAAGACCTCATTAGAAGAAAATGCACGTCGTGACACAAAACGAAATAAAATATTTCTAAAAAGGAAAAACACGCATTTTACAAACTTTACTTTAAATTTTGAAATTAGTATAAGTACATCCCAAAACATCTCTCGAAATATCGAGCCCAAGAGGGTTCAAAGGAGCATCAAGAGGAGACACGGGACGGGAGAAAAACGACGCTAATCAACCTATTAGGAAACTCACAATTTTTCTGTGGATGCAGGTTTTTAACAGGACGGCGAGTACTCCATCAACCAGGCTTGCTCACAATAAAGCCGAAAAGCAAACTCAGTCAGGCGGCGAAGTGCCAGGAGGTCACAACAGAGAATGAGTGACAAAGACATGGTCGACCACGAGAGTCACAAAAACAAAAGGATAAAGACAAATCCAGCCAACAGGGCCATGACAAGGATGAGAAGATATATCCGACCAAAAGGGTCATAAAAAGAGTGAATGACAAGGATATATCAGGCCAAAAGGGTTCAAAATGAATGAGCATAAAGGTACATGCGACCAAAAAGGTCATGACAAGGGCGAAGGGAATATCCGACCATAAGGGTCAACAACCAATACAACGGACGAAAGAAAGATCATCCAGCCGCAAGGGCCATATCTGTCATCTGCAGACCAAGAGGGCCATTCATTTATTTAATTTGCAGAGAGGGCCATTCATGTCAAATTGCCGAGAGGGCCATTCATTTATTTAATTTTTCGAGAAGGCCATTCATACAAACTGCCGAGAGGGCCATTCATATATACTGCCGAGAGGGCCATTCATACAAACTGCCGAAATGGCCATTCATACAAACTGCGGAGAGGGCCATTCATACAAACCACCTAGAGGGCAATTCATATTAAATTGCCGAGAGGGTCATTCATACAAACTGCCGAAAGGGCCATTCATACAAACTGCCTAGAGGGCCACTTATACAAATTGCCGAGAGGGCCATTCATGAAAACAACCAAGAGGGCCATTCATCTAAAATTCCACAAAAAATATCTGCAATATTTTCAAGTCTAGGAAACAGACAAACAGCCACAAGAAAGGAACCGGCTTGCTGAACCAGATCCAGACAAATTACGGAGGAAATGTGGAACTTTTCTTATGCAGCCAGTCAAGATAGGGTGCCCATGAGAGTCAAGCTCTCTGGCCAGGATTTGAAAGCCATCCGATCTCAGACTCAGCCACAATTTGTCTGTTTTTATTTTCATTACTAAAAAATCGCGACCGGTCGGATACACACCGGGAAGTTTGAAGGTATTCTCGCATAGAGGATATACTCTTCTCCAGCGAGTACCTGATTCCTAGAGATCAATAATATGTAGGCGGACTCAAGACCCGAGAGTCTGTCACATTCTGACAACCGTCTGGAGAAAACCTAGTCACAACACTGGGGATTTCAGGACTTTCCTTCCAAATCACTTAAAAGTCCTTAGTTGAGTCGAACTACAGGTGGCCTGAATTCTTGTATAGCCTGAGATATGTAGGAAACCCAAAAACCAGAGTCCGGCCACGTATGTGAAAATTGTATTATAATCAGAGGTAGAATGTGTCGGGTCCATCAAAAATTAGGGTTAGTCAAATTTCATTACCCAGGGATGGTCTCGCCATCCCCGAACCTTTGAAGGGGCATTTGTTGACACCTAATTTTTGACCTCCCGTAATTTATTTTAATTAGCTAGAGTCCTTGGATGACAAGCACAATGAATCATGCATTTTTAGAGGTCAAAATAATTTTTATAAAATTGCTTAGGTCAATACTTTTACTCTTTTAAATTGATAAAATAATTTCTATGATATTATAAGTCATTTAGGAATTAATTGGTACATTTTATGACTTTTATGGGATATTTGTTAGATTTAATAAATAAATAAAAAATAATCATCTATTTAATTGTTTAAAAAAATCAAATTAGCAAATATTCTATTCCCTTTAATCCATGGAATTTGAATAATTAAAAGAATTTACCATTTTTCCCTTCAATCCTTTATTTTGTATATTGGCATAATTTGTTAAAAAAATTTCTAGTATTTAATTAGGATAAATATTCAATTAGAGGGGCATTATTGCCAATTGATCTTTATTGTTTAATTGTTTTAGTTATGGCCAAAATGGAATTAATCAATTCACGGTTAAAGCAATTGGGGTCATTTTTGAATTAGCCTTTTAATGGTCTTAGTTGAAATGGCCAAATTCATTTGGGCTCAAATTAATTAAGACCATTAATGTAATTGAGCTTTAATTGACTAATTAAGCTAAAAACAATGGCCATAATTGCAACAATCAATTAAGATTAAAATCAATTAAGGCTGTAGTTGCAAATTAAGTCCATTTACATGATTACCCGCATTTTAAATTAATCAATAGGCTATAATTAGAATATTATGGTCAACCGTCAATGTTTTAATGTTTATCCATCTTTTGTTTTACCCATTTTTACCTTTTATATACATAATACACTTAGTACATATATATATATATATATATATATATATATATATATAGTATACGAGCTAAGGGACCATGTCCATTTCTTTTAAATTGGACCAAGGCCGATCCAAAAACGGACGTGACCCGGCCTAAGACCTACCTAAATATATATATATATATATATATATATATATATATATATATATATATATATATATATATATATATATATATATATATATATATATAGTATACGAGCTAAGGGACCATGTCCATTTCTTTTAAATTGGACCAAGGCCAGTCCAAAACGGACGTGACCCGGCCTAAGACCTACCCAGACATAAGGGGTAATGCCCCTCTTATTTTTCATACCAAACAACCCCTAATCCTCTCCCCTCTCTCCTCTATTTCCTCTTCCATGAAAAACCCTAGCGCCGCACCTCAATTTTTTCTCTCTCTTACCAAAAATGGCAACCGCATAGAGGTCTCGGGCTTTTCGCAGACCTTATACAACCAATAACGTAAAACAATTAATGTTCCAACATCGTTTTCACTCAAACTCGTCCAAACATAGTGGTAATCACCTTTTCTTTTACTTTTCCCTTTTGTTTTCTGAATCAAAACGCGATTTTTACATTTTTTGTAATTATATTGTGACTGTACAAGCTCGATTCTTATTAGTTCATAAGGGTTTGGTTCGGATCGACCTAGAATGGGTCAGATCCGACCGTATATGTGTGTTTTCTATAGATCCTAGTCATTAAATTCATAGATGAAGGTTTTTGCATCTAAAATCTACTTTGTACCACATTGTTTTTAAAAGTCTTTGAATGTACTTTGGGGTTCTATAAATATAACCCAAACCCTCACCATTTGAATAAGTTTTTCACGACCTCAAAGCCCGAATTTGAGTATTTAAACTCGAGATTTAGGCTTACAATAAAATTTTAAAGACTTAGCCTTTTTAGGGTTCGAGTCTTCATTAGTTCTAAAATATTTTTGTTTTTCTTTCCTTTTTGTGTGGCTTGAGTTGGAGATTTGGAAGCATGAAGGTTCCAAAATCCATTCTTGGCAAGGCTGCACCCAAAAAAGGTAATACTCTCTCTTGTTATTTTTTCAGTTAGTTTTTGCTTCAATATAGTCTTTATTTGGTTAAATGACTAGTTTAGTTTTTGGTTTATATCTGTTTATCTTGAAATTTTGTTTGAAACTTTGTTTGTGTTCATGATCATGGCCCTGGAATATGTTTGAAATTCAACTTGTGTTTGTTATCAAAACCATGAACTTGAGGTAGTTTGTTTGAATGCTAGTGTTTATCCAAATCCTTTTCTGACCCTGCTTAAGTTACTCTCATTACTCAAATAATCAATATGCTAATAGGTGTCTATTTGAATATCAGCTTTAATGGAATGATTAATTAATTTGAATGAGGTAATGCATGACTACCTCTCAGAACATGTCAGAATCATTGCTTGATCATTAGTTCCCTTAATATGACTGTGGAACTTGATAGAGATAACCAGGCTGGTTCTAAATAATGCTATTTGAGTCCATGTGAACCTCCTGAAACTGCTAATGCATCTGTGATGACTTACTAGCTGAAGTGTGTCAAGTATGAAAATTTTATGTTTGGAGTTTAAGAGTCAAAATGATGACTTTGAGCAGGTTTCCTTCAATAGTTAACTGTTAGAGATAAATTGAGAGTTAAATGACAAGAACACTAGGAACTTGTGTGTGAGTTAAACCCTCTAGACCAATGTTAATCCTGTTTGAATGTGTGAGACTGCTAAGGCACTGTGATGACCCATCTTGAGTAGTTTAAGGTAGTTGCTAGTTTGTTGATTGGATTATGCCATCCTGAAGTCTTCAATTTATTTTCCTGATTCCTATATATTTTATTTATGTCATAATTAGTTGTATAAGCCATGATTAGGATAAGTAAAGAGTCATGATTGGGCTAAAAAAGGACTTAATGAGTCTAAGCATCCTTATATAAGTCTTGAGATGTGGTCAAGATACTAGAATGAGATTGAATGAGATCTAATAATATTTGAATATGCCTAAGTCTATTTAAATATGTCTGAATTGGCCTAAAATGACTTTGAATAGTTTGTTTATTATACACTGAAGGTAAATATGGAGCAATCAGTACTCTTGAACATGATATAGAAATCCTAAAAGGAAGATTGAGACCAAGGTCTATTTGCTTGGTACAATATGCTCCCAAATAGTTCATTAGAGGCTAGTATAGGCTCATGGAGCTATAACATCACCTATGTTGAATTAGGACACCTAGATACTACCAGGCAAATTATGTGACATGATTATTTATTTGAACAGAACCCATTCTTGTTGTTTATGTCCCTAGACCCTGCTCCTTCTATATCTGGTCCATGCTTGAGGCTTTAAAGAGGTCTAGTAATACTTAAGAGGTGATTGAATCCTAATATGCTCTCTGATTGTTAAAATGGTTAATCAATCAACGAAATGAAATTGCTTGAGTCTCAGGGTTGATTTTCAGCTTGAAGCTTAAGCTTATAATGTTAAGATGTCAAGTTCTTCAAAAAATAGTGTTAAAAGGAAATTCAAAACAACTTTCATAATTAAGATCCTAGGTTGAGTTAATTGAAATGGTTAACTTATGTCAACGTCAATTAGGTGTTTAGCTGGGATTTTATTTAAAGGCAGTGTTAAACTAATCTTAACCACTAAGTCTTAGTGGTTGTCACTGGGTATAAGGATAAGGTAAGGAGTTGAGAGCGCCTTAGGAGAGTAAAAGGTCAGCTTAGGCATGAACTGGAAGTAATGACCAGTGGAGCCTTTGCTCCCTTTTTACTGAAAGCAAGATTCAGGAAAGGGTTGGGGAGGTGATGACCTCACCCTGTCCTGCTTCTCTTTCAGGACCTTGAGGTTTCCTTTTTCTCCTGAACATCATTCCTATGGCTGTGGGATACACAGAGGTCTTATGGTTGGTTAGGAGAAGTTTAACCATGCCTGGGAGGATCTTTTGAGATCTCATGCTATCAAAACCATGTTAGAATGAAGCATAGAGGTCTATCACATTCTCTGTTATAGCAAAAGGATTAAAAACCATTTCATGACTAAATTTTTAGGCTAAGCTAATTGTAAGGCCAATTTGTTGTCACTAACTAGGAATTTGACTTGTATGGATAATAAGAAGATCAAGCCACTTGTGGGCACATGGAAAACCATAAGTCACTTGGCATAGTAAGCCTTTTTAAAGGCATATTAGGATGGGGATTGAGAAGAGTCAAGCATAACCTGGTTCATAGTTTCCTTCCCCTAAATAAAAGGTGCCATGGCATGCCTTTGGGTCTATGGTATGTGTGTTTGATCATGTTCATGCCTGTGGACTGCTATTTTTGTTATTGGATCAAAGGTTGTAATAAAAATGAATTTGCTAAGTGATAAAATATGACTAGCACAGTTAAAGGAGAGGAACTAGCCACCTCGGATCACTAATTCCCAGAATAAGGAAAAGAATTGGATAGGTTGAAATCTGAAAAGTTTTACTTTTAAATAAAATGTTGAGTCTGAGGCATTTGATCTATTTGAATACCTTGTGTTATCCCTTCTCTTTAAAAATCTGGTTGAAACTGGATGTCACAGTTGTTTCTTTTCTTTCTTTCATCTTACCTAGGGCATAGTGTATATGTATCCTATGTATCTTTTCTGTATACTTTACCCTATGCTATTGAGTTTAACTGAAGCCTAAAGGGGTCATCCCTGTACTGCCTACAGTCTCTTGAACTTGTTAAAATCCTATCTTGTCTGTGGATGTCTGCTTGTTTTATTGTAAGCTCCATACTCTCTGTGTTCTATTGATATGGTGAGCTCTTTGTCATGGCTTTTGTTTTCTCCTTGTTTAGGTTTGACTCATTGACTGAATATTCACCTTCCATTTGACATTGTCCAGAATTGTGAGTAGTTCAGGAGCATATGTTGACTCCTCTGTTTGCCATTTGATAATAGCATAACTATGTAAATAGTCTAGCCTATATCTAGTTTAGTTGGGCTGGGTTTGAGCTTAGTTTGGTTTCAAGATGATATCTTTGATTTGCTAAATGTAAGTATGGGACTTAGAACCTATTCTGAGGCTTAGTATACATAGAATCTATACACATGGCATATACATGGTATACACATTATGTGTGTATATCATAGGTATATTGAGTGTATATGAGCAAGAAGGCCAGTCATATATAGGGCAGATATTCATTGAATGAGCAACAGGGGATAGGAATTCCATTAGGCATTAATCTTTAACTTAGTTTCATTTTAGAAGATAGATGGGCCTAACCCAATTCAGATTCAATTAAGAGTGGACCAGATTTCATTAAATCCCAAAAGTAAGAAAAAAAAAAGGGTGACTCTGTTTTGGTTCATCTCATGATTTAGTGCTTTCTTTGTTGTTTTGTTTATCTTATATTTACATGTTGTAGTCTCTGTTTTTGTTCCATTTTTATGACCACGTGTTTGGTTTTTGGTCATTATTCATTTTATGCCCACATACTATAGTTTGTTTTAATTACTCAATATCCATGTGTCTTTGGTATGCTTTTGTTCACATTATACCTGCGGGTTTCAGTATCATTTGTAATTACATTATATCCACATATGTTGATCCATACCATACTTGTGCACGATTATGGGATTCTGATTTATACTATGGCTATACTGGTTTGGGATGCCAAGGTGATTTGAGGCCTGGTCTTAGCCTTCCCCACCGATGTCCTACCATGCCTAGGGTTCATGAAACCCCTTAGATCTTGTGCGGCGTCGGGAATACGGATGGTTACGGCTTTCCCTTTTTTACTGTCTAAATCAATACCAGTAAAGCCCAATAGCATATAATCGAATACCTTAATTGTATAACTTATAAATTTGGTATATATATGTGCATAGTTATATACGTGATAAGTTCTGTAAATATAAACTAACCGGGGTCCTTTGTTTCTTTTCTCCTCCACCACTGCATGTCCATTTGGGCCAAGTCACGTACCAACTTATTGGGCCAAAGCCTAATAGGCAATTCTTTCGAGTCATAATCGAGCCAAGCGGATAAATGGAAGCTAATATATATATATTAATCGCGTAGAAGGCCCTGCTATGGGTAAAAATGGCTAACTAGGGGCTTGGTACACCCCTAGCCTATCCTTCACTCTATTTATTTGCTTGAGTTATAATTTTCCTTTAATTGTAAATGTTACGCCCCTCGTATTCATCATAGTAGAACTAACGATTTCCTAGTCAAGTTTGTCTTGAGATTGGAGACCCGTTCCCGAGTTTGGGGACATTATGTGTTGTAACTCATGTACAAATGTATCAGTAGGTATTCTGGGTAAATTATGGAGTTAGAAGCTGAACGAATCAAATCTGCGAAATCTGAATACGGGCGAATCAGGAAATTCTGCAGACACTAGTCAGTGTCGACGGGCCGTCGACATGTTGACGGACCTTCCCTGTGCACCGTCCATGTATTTCTACAATCAGCGATTTGCAGGCGCAAGTCAACGGAGCAAGTGGAAGGACCATCGACGGGTCGTCGACCCGCTCGTCGAACCGTTTCACTGGAACTTTCCAATTTCAGTTATAAATAGGCGACCCTTGTTCTTATTTTTCAGATTTCTCATTTCATCCACGCCTCAAGAGAGCTCTAGAACCTTCTCCATACCACACCAACATAAATCCAAGGTAAATCAAAGATCAAACACCAAGAATCAAGTGTAACAAGTGTATGGGTGTTCACTAGGGTTAATGGAAGCTTGGAATTCTCTTTGGAATTGAAGTTGTGTTGTTCTCAAGTGGAGTATCTTCCTCCAAAAATCATTTCTACATAAACAAAGGTGAGCTTTACAATTATTTCATGTTATTAAATATGTTGAGTGGTTGAAAGACTTGGATTAGATAAGAATGTAGAATATGAGCTTGAATGTGGAAAATAAAGGTATTTTGAGTAGTAAATTAATGTGAATCATAATTATTGGTATAAGGTGAGAATAATCTTGTCATGAATGATACTAATGACATTGAGAAAGTATTATGTGAAGAAGGAATAATGGTGATTGTATTGTAGACATGGTTATGGGTGATTTTAAGGGTGAATTTGAGAAGTAAGCAATGTTTAACGTGAGAAATCCATTGACTGTGATATTATGGATGTTACTATGATGTTTGGGAGCTGTTTTATTATATGGGAAAAGTTGTAGAAATAAAGGAAATGTTGCCCAATTTTCGTTAATTTTTTAGTCCCTTTAGCTTTAACTTAGGCGTGTTTCCAATGACTTAACCATGGTACGACTTCTCTTGAATGTAGAATCGTTAGCTTGGAAGGAAACCATTTAGTCGATAGAGTTAAAGAGAGATAAAGGTATGTAAGGCTAGCCCTTCTTTCTAAGGCATGACTTCCATCACATAATATCTTCTATCTTTCCATGACTTTCTTACATTCCGGAAATTACGAATCCATGATTATTAAGATCTTCTCATGAGATAAAGATAAGAGATGAGCTATGATAATGATGATTTTAGTCATAGAGATTCTAAGCTTATGAAAGGATGCTATTATGAGATTAATGATCTTGATGTATGATTTCCTTGATTGCTTTCATTATTGATAGTCTCATCTCATAATGCTAGTTCCTTCAAGGCCAGACATGATGATTATGATGGTTCCATAAGATAATAGAAGGTTACCGACCTTACGTCACTCCGATAGAGTTATAGCTTTTACTTGAGTTCTTATGCATGCTTCATGTTGAGTGTATAATGATGATTACACCATGCCTAGATGGCCGGGCAGCACCGCTAAGGCGGGCGGCTTATTACACCGTGTCTATATGGCATGGGCAGACACCACTAGTGGGCGGCGCGAAATGATTACGATGTGCTAATGATGTTATTGATTAGCACGTTTAGGTATGCATACATGTGTGACATGTTTTGGAGGTAAAAGTGAGCATGCATGATTCTGCCTCAAGAGGCAAGCAAATACAGTTATCCTTTCTTCTTATGCTTTATATATTTCCTTATTATGTTATCATACATGCCTTACATACTCAGTACATTATTCGTACTGACGTCCTTTTCTTTTATGGACGTTGTGTTCATGCCCACAGGTAGACAGGGAGATGGTACAAATTCATAGGAGCCTATCAGTAGCTACACAGGAGCACTCCACTACTCCGGAGGTGCTATTTATTGGTATATTCTTTTGTGCACATATTTGGGGCATGGCGGGATCCTGTCCCGTCCTTATGACTTCAGTACTTCAGTTAGAGGCTCGTAGATACTTATGTGTGGGTTAGATGTTATAAGACTTCTTCAGTGTATACATTGTACATCAATTTGTTGCCTCTTGGGCTTATGCATATATACATATTTTGGGAGACTCGAAAATTGGTTTATGACAAGTTCTATGTTGAAGATGATATATGTCCAGGTTGAGTATGATAGATAGCATGATGAGTGGTGCTCAGTAGCCAGCTTCGGGTACCCGTCATGGCCCACTAGTTAGGTCGTGATAAAAGTGGTAGCAGAGTAGTTCCGTCCTAAGGTGTTTCTACGAGCCGTGTCCAGTAGAGTCTTGTTTATGGGTGTGAAGCGCGCCACACTTATAAACAAGAGGCTGTGGGGCATTTAGGAATAATGACCGTCTTTCTTCTTTAATAGATCGTGCGATAAAACTATAATATAAGATTCTTTCCCTCGTGTGTTATGATTTCGAATGACGGTAAGAGAAAAGCAACGGCCGCCCGAAAAGGGTAAGACTGCTGCAAGAAAGCGGGTTGAGCAGGAGTCTCCAGTGAATATAAAAGAGGGTGAGTCCCATAATAAGGCTCCATCTCATACCTCTCACACTCCGCCTGTTCTAGAGGAGCATGAAGGGGCCTCAGTTCCAGCTCCAGTGCCTCCAGTTCCTCCACCGGGTGCTTCGGGTCAACAGATGACCGAGGCCATTCAGCTATTGACTCAGTTGGTTGCCGCTCAGGCTCAACGATAGAGTACGGGCCCAAGTGATAGAGCGGTTAGTGCAAGAGCCCGGGACTTTATGAGCTTGAATCCTTCAGAATTTTTTGGGTTAAAGCCAGATGAAGACTCGCAAGGCTTTATAGATGAGATTTTGAGGACATTGAGGATCATCCATGCTTCCGATACTGAGTCCATCGAATTGGCATCCTATAGGCTTGGTGATGTGGCAGTTCTTTGGTACAATAATTGGATTTCTTCAAGAGGAGAAAATGCACCTTCCCCGGTTTGGCAAGAGTTCGTGAATGGTTTCATCTATCATTATTTTCTGCCCGAGGTTCGTCGGGCCAGAGCTGATCAATTCTTGAATCTGAAGTAAGGGAATATGAGTGCCCGGGAGTACAACCTTCACTTTAATTCATTGGCTAGATATGCTCCGACTATGGTAGCCGATATGGGAGACAGAGTACATCGATTTGTGAGTGGCTTAGGGCCACATTTGTTCAAAGATTGTTTGACAGCTTCACTTCAGGAAGGGATGGACATTTCCCGCATACAGGCCCATGCCCAGAATTTAGAAGAGCAGCAGCGACCGCACCGAGATGAGCGTAATGTTGACAGAGGGCAGAGTAAGAGGGCCAGATCTGTTGGTGCTAGTAGCGAGTATAGAGGGGGTCAGAGGCAGTCATATTCTATATATTTAGGCCAGTCGGCAACTAGTGCACCTCCTCGATTTACGGGCAGGAGATTTGACCGCCCTATTTATTCAGAACAAGGTCAGAGCTCGAGAGTTTCAGGTTCCTAGTTTGGAGGAGATCCTAGTTATAGGAGACCCCGATCCCACGATGCAACCAGTGCAGAAGGTTACATTCGGGTCCGTGTCGCCAAGGCTCAGATGTTTGTTATGCTTGCGGACAGACTGGGCATATGATGCGTGATTGTCCCTCGATGCGCGGTAGAGGTGGGGTTCAGCCCACAGGATCAGTAGCCGGTTCTTCTTCGTCCGTGCGCCCCGTAGGGCAGACTCCCCAGGCTTCAGCAGGTCGTGGTAGGGGCAGAGGGGTAGCATCCAGTTCAAGTGGCTCCCAGCCCCGTATTTATGCATTGGCCGGACGACATGATCTTGAGTCCTCTCCCGACGTTGGTACAGGTATATTGATAGTATCTTCTTATGATGTTTATGCATTGATTGATCTGGGTTCGACCTTATCGTATATTACTCCTTATATTGCTGGTCGTATTGGGGTGAAACCTAAACTGATCAAACCTTTTGAAGTGTCTACTCCGGTTGGTGACCCCGTGATAGCTAGACAAGTGTATAAAAATTGTGTGATTGTGGTGTGTGGTCGACACACCGTAGCTGATTTAATTGAGCTGGAAATGCTAGATTTTGATGTTATTATGGGCATGGATTGGCTGGCTTCCTGTTATGCCAATGTAGATTGTAGAACCAAAGTGGTTCGATTCCAATTCCTGGGAGAGCCAGTCCTAGAATGGAAGGGTAATACAGCATCTCCAAGAGGCAGATTTATTTCCTATCTCAAGGCAAGAAAGATGATTGCTAAGGGCTACATTTATCATTTAGTCCGAGTTCATGACACTGAAGCAAAGCCGCCAACTCTTTAATCCGTCCCGGTAGTAAATGAGTTTCCGGATGTATTTCCAGATGAACTTCCAGGCCTTCCACCGGAACGAGAAATTGACTTTACTATTGATGTGTTGCCGGACACCGAACCTATATCTATTCCTCCTTACAGAATGGCTCCTACAGAACTGAAAGTGCTAACGGCACAACTGAAGGATTTGCTCAAGAAGGGATTTATTAGACCCAGTTCATCGCCATGGGGAGCACCTGTCCTGTTTGTAAGAAAGAAAGATGGCTCCTTGCGAATGTGCATCGACTATAGGCAGTTGAACAAGGTGACGATAAAGAATAAATATCCTCTTCCGATAATCGATGATTTGTTTGACCAATTACAGGGTGCTAAATGGTTTTTCAAGATTGATTTGAGATCGGGGTATCATCAGGTGAGAGTTAGAGAAGAAGATATTCCGAAAATAGCTTTCAGAACCAGATATGGCCATTATGCATTTCAGGTAATGTCATTTGGGTTGACTAATGCTCCGGCAGTGTTTATGAATTTGATGAATAATGTGTTTAGGCCTTTCCTAGATCTATTTGTAATCGTGTTCATCGATGACATTCTGGTATATTCTCGGTCAGAAACAGAGCATGCAGATCATTTGCGTATTGTCCTTGGAATTCTTCGGACTCGTGAGTTATATGCCAAATTTTCAAAATGTGAGTTCTGTAACTTTTTTGGGCCATATTATCTTAGCCGACGGCATTTGGGTCAATACTAACAAAATTGAAGCTGTGACGACTTGCCCAAGGCCTATAACACCCACAGAGGTCCGTAGTTTTCTGGGATTGGCAGGTTATTACAGAAGATTTGTGGAAGGATTTTCTTCTATTTCTGCACCATTGACGAAGTTAACTTTAAATCGCAAAATTTCAATGGACCGATACTTGGAACGCAGGTTTCAGGAATTGAAAGAGAGGCCGACTTCAGCCTTGGAATCCGACGCTTTCCCGAAGGATCAGAAGGCTATGTTGTTTATTGTGATGCCTCCGGTGTCGGATTGAGATGTGTGTTGATGCAGCACGGTAAGGTTACTACCTATGCTTCCAGGCAGTTGAGAAAACATGAAAAGAATTATCCGACCCATGATCTTGAACTAGCTGCGGTTATCCATGCACTAAAGATGGAGACACTAATACATGCAGTGTTCATGTTGATATCTATGCAGTGTATCACAAGAGTCTTCAATATATTTTCAAGCAAAAGGAGTTGAATCTTCATGCTTCTATATCATTCGGGATAAGCAAATGTGGGATAACCGCAAATCCATGGGCAATGGAGATTAGGGATTAATTAACCATGATTAAATTATTAAGTGGGGATTAGTGATTAATTATGATTAATTAGCCTAATTAGACCATTAAGTGGGCCCCACAACACATGGATGAATATGATTGGTCCATGAAGGATAATGGGACACATGTCAAGGGTTGGACATGTGTCACCACTATGGAGGCATATATATATCAAAAAAGATGACTAAGCTATTCATTTTTCATCCACAAAAATGAAAGTCAAGAGAGAGAGAGCTCAACCAGAGGCAGCTCACGGCCATGGCTGGCCTTGAAAGATGATGTTTTCCATGGCAAATCAAGCCCTAAAGTGTTCTACATAATTGTCTTCAAGTTTCAATTGAAGGAGAAACCACAAACATGCCATGGAAGCTTTTATAGGCTCTCGGCCATGGCTGATTTTTGGCAAGCTTCCAACCTTGATCCAAATTGATTTTTCAAGGTGTTCTAACTGAATTGGAAGAATAGATTATGACGTGAAAGCAGTCCATAGGGCAGCAAGAACAAGTATTAATTCAATCACAAATTCTAGCCAAGTTGAGAAGTCAAGTTGCTAAGGTAAGGGCTGATCATGTTCTACATGTTTTAGTAAGGATTTGGACTTGTTGTAACTTAGTAAAAATGAATTGAGTCTATGAAAAATTATGTATGTTGATGGTTGAATGTTGTTGAGCCGTAGGGCTGTTTTATGTAGAAATAGTGGAACTAATGATTTGAATTAATATTTTGGTTGTTGTTGTTGTGGATTTTATGATGAGAATGAAGGTATTTAATGGTTCAAGTTGGAGTTGTAATTGTTTGTGGGCTGTTGTAGAAGTTAATATGGTGTTAGTATAGTTTCTTGCATCTAAATGGATAATGTTGTTAACGTGTGGTTGTTGGTATAGTTCATGAATTTGGATGAAAAGAATGTGTTGTTGTTGTTCTTGTTGAGCTTGGAAGATTAATGGTAATTAAGATTATATGTTGTGTTGTGTGTTGGTTGAGCTGTTGTAAGGTTGTTTAGATGAAAATGTTACGATTATGAATCATTAAGAGTAATTTGAATATGTAGTAGTCGTATGTGGATTGTTGTTGAATATTGTGAATGTGGGCTGTTTGGAATATTGTACTCTGTCCGGAGTGTTCTCGAGTCTTGTTTGAATAATCTCGGGTTGGTACTTGAACGTATGGTTATTGATGTTGGCTTGGTTGTATGTGGTTGGTTTGAATATAAGGGAAACGTCGTCTAATTATCTAGAAAGGAATTATTAACGTTAGGATACGTTTTGAATCTCTCCGTAGTTTAATCGTAGTTCTTGACGTCTTAATATAGGTTGAGACACTATTGGGCAGCGTATACGTGTTGTGTTGCGAGTAAACGCTAAAGGTATGTAAAGCCTATCCCTTCTTTCTTTTGGCATGTCCTAGATGTAAGTAAGATATGATATGAGCTTTGGGGTAACTCTATTCATAAGTTCCGAGCATTTTTATGATTCTTATTCACTTCTTGATGTTAGAATTCTTAATATAGTCGAGCTACTGCCCTCGAGTTTCTATATGATTGGATAGTAAACGATGCGTAAAAGTTCCTATTCTTAAAAGACTTCATAATGACTAATGACCATAACTTTCATAAGTTGTCTCGTATTAACTTGATACATGTCTATGATCCCGGAGGCTTTATTTTGATATAGTTCATAATGATATTCAAAGAGTACCGAGTATGACTGTCATCCTGATACTCGAGCGTTGATTTGTCTACTTATCTATTGAGTCTCAAAAGATGATTTATATGCATATGGTTACTCACTACTCTGCTCGTGCATCCGTTATTACATCTTTCACCGAGTCCCTCACTAGAGGGCCGGGTATATATATATATATATATATTATGGTGTTATCTTGTGTTATGGTGTTATGCGTGTTACGTGTTATGGTATATATGATATGAGCTGATATCCGATGATACGGAGTTATGCCGATGATACGGAGTTATGCCGTGTGTTCGGAGTATCCGTGTTATGGCGCCAAAGACGGGGTGGCGACCATGTTCACCGAGTCCTATAATGGGCCGGATATGATATATGATATTGACATGCATGATTTGTGTTTCAAAAGCAAGCATTTTGGTATTCCGGTTATTGTACTTTTTTTCGTACTTCTTATTTCGGTTATAATCCCGTTTACGTATTTCATGCTTTATATACTCGTACATATTTCGTACCGACCCCCTTTCTTCGGGGGCCGCGTTTCATGCCCGCAGTACAAATACTCATTTGGTGATCCCGACTTAGGATTCTATCATTCGTCTTGGAGTGCTCCGTTGTTCCGGAGCCTAGACTTTTGGCATAGATCTTTGTTGATATATATATGATTATTCGGGGTACGGCGGGGCCCCGTCCCGTCATATGTTACTTGTTGATACTCTTAGAGGTCCGTAGACATATGTGTGGGTTTGTATATAGTTGCGTATGACTTATGTTGTGTATATATGACTATATGTTTTGGGATGTTCCCATTCGTGAATAGCCTTGTCGGCTTGCGTATATATATATATATATATATATATATATATATATATATATATATGTGGAAGCCTTGTCGGCTTGCGTGTATATAGGGACGTTCCCTTATATTATGATAGCCTTGCCGCTTATATACGATGATATTATCGTTGAGAGTTGTAACTCCTCAGAGATATATATATATATATATATATATATATATGCGACAATTTTGAGACGACGTCTTGCCTTTTTTATATATAAGTTCTTTATTATGCTAGTTGTGGACGATTATAGTTATAGTGTGTATACGAGTGTCCGGCTCGGGCACTAGTCACGGCCTACGGGGTTGGGTCGTGACAAAAGTGGTATCAGAGCAGTTCATCCTCGGAGTGTCTACAGACCGTGTCTAGTAGAGTCTTGTTTATCGGTGTGTTGTGCACCACATCTATAAACAGGAGGCTACAGGACATTTAGGATGTTACCTTTCTTTCATATCTAAGATCGTGCGATAGAGCCAAGCCATAGGAAATGAGATTTCTTATACTAACCTTTGATTTCAGCAGAAGAACGACATCGACAGAAGAAAGTGACTGACGATATTGGAAGTTACAAAGCACGCAGGTAAGTAAAGGTACGAAAGATATATGTCGGGTAAGGTATTGAAGTACGATTGAAATGTAAAGTTGAAAACTGAAAGGGAAAGTAAAGAAGGAAGTGTAACATGTGCAGTTTGAATTGAACATACGAGGTAAGTTCATCAATTTCATACTATTGTTGATATTGGGAGCCCTGTGTGGCCGTGATATGATATGATATATACATATATATATATATATATATATATATATATATATATATATATATATAGGCATTGTTGGTATTTCTGCGTGCGGTGTTTTGAGATAGTAAGAAATATAGAGGAAGCTCTGCCAAAATTTTCCTAGGAAAAAAAAGAAAAAAGAATAAGATATAGGTTTGTAATATGTCTTGAATGGTCGTGCCAATAGTAATGATAAGATTTGACTAAGCTACGAGTATGGCTGACCTCGAGAAATAAGTTAATTGTTGAATTGATGGTAATAGTAATTAGGAGGTCGATATTGATATGGTAAAAAGAATTTGGAAAGGACTTGTGATACTAAGAGATGATTTAGAAAGGGTTAGCAAATCTTGATAGAGTGTTATATTAAGGTATCGATTGAATTGATAAGCAGGGATAAATTATGACGAGTTTATAGTTAAAAGAAGTAATAGTATGATTAAGACAAGAGTATAGAGGAAAAAGAATTGTGACGGATATGAATGTATTGATAAGACAGCTTGTGAGATATTAAGGATAAGATTGACCAGAAAGGGTAAAAGGTTAAGAAGTGTTATATTATAAGATTGATTACGAACAGAATATAATGTGAATATAATAAGGATTGTCATGAAAATGAGTAAAGCCTAGTGAGGAAGTGATTAAAAGATATGACATGATCTATGTGACTAGAGTATAAAGGCAAGTGTGAAACGGAAAAGCGAGTTATAGAACGAATAAGAAAGACTTATCAAGTTCTGTAGGGAAAGTTTAGAATAAAGGTTATATGATAACGGAAATGATAGCGAGCACCAGAAAAGAAGGAGTTAATTGAAAGAAGGAAATAAGAAGAAAGCGAGATAACAGTGTAGTAATAGATCATGACATGTGTAGCCGAGGACACGAGTACTATAAGTGACGAAATGGTGAAAGACCAAGTTATAGAAAGATGAGCAACGAGGTAGAATGAATGCTAGAAAATGATTGTATGATAAGAATAAACATGGATGAACGAAATACGTTTTGAAAATGAGAAAAGGATTATGCGGAAGTAATGTGTTCCGAATGATACGGAGGTAGCATAAGATTCCTCGTGTGCAGAATAAAAGATAGACATAGACGGGAGAAATGATAAGGGAATTCTAAAGGAAGCACCCAAGATAGACGTAATTAATTGAGTACGAGTATGGAATGAAAGGGGAATATATAGTTATGAACTTAAAGGTGTAGTACGACGACATGGTGATAAGATAAGACCATTATTAAGACGAACTTGATATGTTTTTGAGTAAGTTAGAAGTCAGTACTGAGCACACAACAAGGGTAAAGGGGCATAAGGCATAAAGGGGTGCTGCGTGCACACGACTTCACCTCGAAAGTAGTGGAATCTTTAAGGGACAAAGACGGTAGGCTTGAGGAACAAATGGTGTATTATAAATTCATCAAAAGAAACAGATGATATAGGTTGGGATAAAGATAATATTTCAAGAGAACTTTGGACACTTATCGTCGGAATATAAGTGCTGCCTAATTGAGATTGGAACGACTACAAGTACTAATTAACTATTGATTGGAATGAGTGGAATGTGGCCTTGGATGAGTTGTTACATTGGTCGCATTACTCGAGTACAGATTATCAGATGAAATTTTGATACTATATATATGGAAAGGTTCTCGTCGCTTCGTGATTTAGTTAAGGTTTCGTACGTGGATAATCAAGTTATACATCATAAAGAAAAGACATGGATATGGTACAGTATACCAAGTGAATTGGAAAAAGGATAGGATGAATTTGAGATTGGAAATAGGGACATGGGGCAAAGTATAAACGGATAATGGTATAAGTACACCCTTAAGGGGGGAAGCGGGTGAGAGAAATGCAAGTGTGAGATGGAAACAATTGACACTGCAATATATTTGATATGGATGCTTAAACTTCAAGTGAGATCCCTTGCTGAGACAAGTTAGTAAGATCTAAAAGCCAACAATAAATGGACAGAAGTCAGGATGGTAATTGAGCGGTGTTGAGAATTTTTTGTAGAGATCTTGAATGATATGACATTAGAAAGTGGGTGTGTATAAAAAGAAAGAGTACGACAAGAGAATGGTACCGAATAACTTAAGAGATATTATAAAGGATAGCAATGCTATCTTTGGATTAAAGGCTAAGATGTTGGCAATAGAGTTGTTCGCTAATGATATTGCGACTTACAAGTAACAAAAGAAAAGAATAGAAAATCTCCTATGGTAGGAAATGAGAAAATCAAAGAGTGAATAAAGGAAGGGAAAGAAAGTATGACAAAATAGGACGAGCGAGTTTTAGTATGAATGAGATATGTAAATAGAATGAACCAGAGACGGAAAGACTATGTCTAAGATTGAATATACCTTATACAAATTGTACAAGAATAGTTATGCAACCTACGAATATTTGTATGTTAAGCGTAAGACCAAGTGAGTGAGTACTTGATAAGAGGAGTAAGGATTCAATAATGACAATGCAGTTATGATATTTTGGGTACATTACAGAAAGATGTAAAGATGGTTTAAGCCCAATTTACCGAGATAGAATTAGTACTGAGGGCAAACAGGACATGGCCATGGTTGAACCAAAGATCTATCCCGATACCGGTTGTAAGATAAGAGAGGAGAAGACAAGGTAAAACATAAGGATTAGTGAAGCGACGCTAAGGTATTTCTTGGGCTAATTTGAGCACCTTCGCATATTCTTGTAAAGATTGCAACATAATGTGTGACAGGAAAGTTAAGAGCAAAATCTGAGCAAAGGGGCAATAGAAGAGTTTGAATTAAAGATAAAGAAATGACACGAGATAATGTGCCTAGAGTGTTACAAGTTGGGTTAAGGGAATTATAAAATGGTTTAAGTGAGACGCGAGAACAAGCTGGTTACTAATGATGGTGAACTTATATGTCTAATAAAAAATGTGTCAGAATTATACCAGCTAATGATAGTTAAAGCACAGAGCGGCTATGTAAAGTTATTATATGAGGGAACTTCATCGCTACTTGATAACTAACTCTAAGGATAGAGATTAAGAGCTAAAAAGTAGAGTGACAGTTAAAGTCTTTTAAAGAAGTTAAGAAGTAATGTATGAGGCTAAAGATTCCAGAATATGGACTTCATTACAAGCTTACCTCGCACTCCACGGAAGTATGACTCTATATGGGTTATTGTGGATAGGCTGACAAAATCAACCCATTTTCTCTCAGTCAGGACTACTTATTCAGCTAAGGACTATGCAAGGTTATATATCAAGGAGATAGTGAGACTTTACGAGGTTCCCACATCTATTATATCGGACAAAGGAGCCCAATTTACAACTAACCTCTGGAGATCATTCCAGAAGGGATTGGGGACACAGGTGAGTCTTAGTACAGCATTTCACCCACAGACTGACGGACGGTGCCGAGCGTACTATTCGGACGCTAGAGATATGTTGCGGGGCCTGTGTTATTGATTCCAGAGGTATCTGGGATGATCATCTACCACTTATTGAGTTTGCTTATAATAATAGCTACCATTTTAGTATCCAGATGGCACCGTATGAGGCCTTGTATGGCAGAAAGTGCAGGTCACCTATTGGTTGGTTCGATGTTGGAGAAACTAAGTTAATCGGCCCAGATATGATTCAACAGGCTATTGATAAGGTGAAACTTATTCGGGAAAGGTTATTAGTAGCTCAGGGTCGACAGAAGTCATATGCAGATAATCGACGTCGACACTTAGAGTTTCAGATTGGCGACTGGGTATTCTTGAAGGTGTCACCCATGAAGGGTATAATGAGATTCGGTAAGAGAGGGAAGCTTAGCCCGAGGTATATTGGGCCTTATCGGATTATTCGTAAGATAGGCAAGGTTGCCTATGATTTAGACCTACCACCTGATTTGGAAGCAGTGCATCTAATCTTTCACGTGTCGATGCTTCGTAAATGAATTGGTGACCCTTCTAGAGTATTCCCCGTGGATGATGTCCAGGTAACGGAGGAATTATCTTATGAGGAGAACCCTATAGCTATACTTGATCGTCAGGTGAGGAAGTTGCGTACTAAGGATGTGGCTTTCATTAAGGTATGGTGGCGGAATAATAATCGGGAAGAGATGACTTGGGAAGCTGAAGAGAAGATAAAGAATGAGTATCTTTACTTGTTCCTATGCCTACAGGTAATTTAAATCCTCATTTGATTATATTGATTGGTGGATGAGACTATATGTTCTCGCAATAAAAGAAACTTCCTCGAAACCTTTGTAAGACCTTATGAGGCTAGTTTAACATTCGAGGACGAATGTTCTAAAGGGGGGAATGATGTTATATCCCGTATTTTTGTACATTGGGATATTTTAAGTTAATCGCGACATAAGTTAAGGACAAGATTATTTTGGGATACGAGACAAGACTTTTAACCTCCGATTTTGTTTTAATGCACAAGTTGTTTATAAATTTTATTTGGTATAGAAATATTAATGGAGATTAGGGATTAATTAACCATGATTAAATTATTAAGTGGGGATTAGTGATTAATTATGATTAATTAGCCTAATTAGACCATTAAGTGGGCCCCACAACACATGGATGAATATGATTGGTCCATGAAGGATAATGGGACACATGTCAAAGGTTGGACATGTGTCACCACTTTGGAGGGCATATATAAATCAAAAAATGACTAGCCTATTCATTTTTCATCACAAAAATGAAAGTCAAGAGAGAGAGAGAGCTCACGGCCATGGCTCGGCCTTGAAAAGATGATAATTTCCATGGCAAATCAATCCTAAAGTGTTCTACATAATTGTCTTCAAGTTTCAATTGAAAGAGAAACCACAAACATGCCATGAATGTTTTTGTAGGCTCTCGGCCATGGTGATTTTTCAAGCTTCCAACCTTGATCCAAATTGATTTTTCAAGGTGTTCTAACTGAATTGGAAGGGCAGATTGTGACGTTAAAGTTAAAGTCCATAGGGCAAGCAAGAACAAGTATTAATTCAATCACAAATTCTAGCCAAGTTGAGAAGTCAAGTTGCTAAGGTAAGGTTTGATCATGTTCTACATGTTTTAGTAAGGATTTGGACTTGTTGTAACTTAGTAAAAATGAATTGAGTCTATGAAAAATTATGTATGTTGATGTTGAATGTTGTTGAGCCGTAGGGGCTGTTTTGTGTAGAAAATAGTGAATTGATTTTGAATTAATATTTTGGTTGTTGTTGTTGTGGATTTTATGATGAGAATGAAGGTATTTAATGGTTCAAGTTGGAGTTGTAATTGTTTGTGGGCTGTTGTAGAAGTTAATATGGTGTTAGTATAGTTTCTTGCATCTAAATGGATAATGTTGTTAACGTGTGGTTGTTGGTATAGTTCATGAATTTGGATGAAAAGAATGTGTTGTTGTTGTTCTTTTTGAGCTTGGAAGATTAATGGTAATTAAAGTTATATGTTGTGTTGTGTGTTGGTTGGGCTGTTGTAAGGTTGTTTAGATGAAAATTTTACGATTATGAATCATTAAGAGTAATTTGAATATGTAGTAGTCGTATGTGGATTGTTGTTGAATATTGTGAATGTGGGCTGTTTGGAATATTGTACGGGCTGTCCGGAGTGTTCTCGAGTCTTGTTTGAATAATCTCGGGTTGGTACTTGAACGTATGATTATTGATGTTGGCTTGGTTGTATGTGGTTGGTTTGAATATAAGGGAAACGTCGTCTAATTATCTAGAAAGGAATTATTAACGTTAGGATACGTTTTGAATCTCTCCGTAGTTTAATCGTAGTTCTTGACGTCTTAATATAGGTTGAGACACTATTGGGCAGCGTATACGTGTTGTGTTGCGAGTAAACGCTAAAGGTATGTAAAGCCTATCCCTTCTTTCTTTTGGCATGTCCTAGATGTAAGTAAGATACGATATGAGCTTTGGGGTAACTCTATTCATAAGTTCCGAGCATGTTTATGATTCTTATTCACTTCTTGATGTTAGAATTCTTAATATAGTCGAGCTACCGCCCTCGAGTTTCTATATGATTGGATAGTAAACGATGCGTAAAAGTTCCTATTCTTAAAAGACTTCATAATGACTAATGACCATAACTTTCATAAGCTGTTTCGTATTAATTTGATACATGTCTATGATCCCTGAGGCTTTATTTTGATATAGTTCATAATGATAGTACTGAGTATGACTATTATCCTGATACTCGAGCGTTGATTAGTCTACTTATCTATTGAGTCTCAAAAGATGATTTATATGCATATGGTTACTCACTACTCTGCTCGTGCATACTTGTTATTACATCTTTCACCGAGTCCTCACTAGAGGGCCGGGTATGTATATCGTATATATATATATATGGTGTTATATATGTTATGGTGGTATATATGTGTTATGGTGTTATGCTGTGTTATGGTGTTATGCTGTGTTATGGTGTTATGCTGTGATACGGAGTTATGCTGTGATACGGAGTTATGCCGTGATACGGAGTTATGCTGTGTTCTGGAGTATGTTGTGTTATGGCGCCAAAGACGGGGTGGCGACCATGTTCACCGAGTCCTATAATGGGCCGGATATGATATATGATATTGACATGCATGATTTGTGTTTCAAAAGCAAGCATTTTGGTATTCTCGGTTATTGTACTCGTTTTCTCGTACTTCTTATTTCGGTTATAATCCGTTTCTCGTATTTCATGCTTTATATACTCGGTACATATTTCGTACCGACCCCCTTTCTTCGGGGGTCGCGTTTCATGCCCGCAGTACGGATTCTTGCTTTGGTGATACACCGGACTTAGGATTTCTATTCAGCTGACTTGGAGTGCTCCGTTGTTCCGGAGCCTAGATTTTTGGCATAGATCTTCGTTATATATATATGTGTTATTCGGGGTACGGCGGGGCCCTGTCCCGTCATATGTTACTGTTGATACTCTTAGAGGTCTGTAGACATATGTGTGGGTTTGTATATAGTTGCTGTTAGTTGTGTATATATGACTTATGTTTTGGGACGTTCCCATTCGTAGTGGCAGCCTTGTCGGCTTGCGTATGTATATATATATGTTTTGTGTGTATATATATGCGTAGATATATATATATATATATATATATATATATATATATATATATATTTTGGAAGCCTTGTCGTAGCTTGCATGTATATAGTTGGGACGTTCCCCTATATTATGATAGCCTTGCCGGCTATATACGATGTTATCCGTTGAAAGTTGTAACTCCTCGGGAAACAAAGTTATATATTGTGATATGTATATATATGCGATAGTTTTGAGACGACGTCATTCCTTTCTATATATAAGTTCTTTATTATGCTAGTTGTGGACGATTATAGTTATAAGTCAATATATTGGTGGGATGGAATGAAGAAAGATATAGCAAAGTTTGTAGCTCAGTGCCCAAATTGTCAACAAGTGAAAATTGAGCATCAAAAGCCAGGAGGATTGTTGCAAGCTATGGAAATTCTAACCTGGAAATGGGAAGTGATCAATATGGATTTTATTGTACGCTTACCTCGTTCTCGGCATAAGTATAACTCCATACGGGTAATTGTTGATAGACTTACAAAATCAGCCCATTTTCTTCCGATCAAAACTACATATTCAGCAGAAGATTATGCAAGGCTATATCTTAAGGAGATAGTGTGACTTCATGGTGTCCCAGCATCTATTATTACAGATAGAGGGGCATAATTTACAGCTAAATTCTAGAAGTCTTTTCAATAAGGTTTGGGAACTCAAGTGAGACTCAGAATAACATTTCATCCACAGACCGATGGACAAGCTGAACGCACTATTCAGACCTTAGAAGATATGTTGCGGGCATGGGTACTGGATTTTGGGGGCAATTGGGATGATCATTTGCCACTTATTGAATTTACCTACAACAATAGTTATCATTTCAGCATCCAAATGGCTCCATATGAAGCTCTATATGGAAGGAAATGTAGATCACCAATCGGATGGTTTGAAGTGGGAGAAACACAACTGTTAGGTCCAAAATTGATTTTGCAAGAAGTGGAAAATATCAAACTTATCCGAGACCGATTGTTGACAGCCCAAAGTCGCCAGAAATCTTATGCGGATAATCGTCGATGAAAGTTGGAATTTTAAGTTAATAATTAGGTATTCCTGAAGGTGTCACCGATGAAAGGTGTAATGAGATTCGGCAAAAAGGGTAAACTCAGTCCTCGGTATATTGGGCCTTACAAGGTTGTACGCAAAGTAGGCCAAGTGGCTTACGAGTTAGGTCTGCCTTTAGAACTTGAATCAGTTCATCCAGTTTTCCATGTGTCAGTGCTCCGTAAATATATTGGAGATCCTTCCAGAGTCGTACCTATAGATGATGTCCAAATCACTGAAAAGTTGGCTTATGAAGAAGTGCCTATGGCTATACTAGATAGGCAAGTGCGAAGACTCAGAACTAAAGATGTCGCCTCGGTTAAAGTTCTGTGGAGAAATAACAACAGAGAAGAGATGACTTGGGAAACAGAAGAGGATATGAAGATCAGATATCCACATTTATTTCCACCCCCATAAGAGATTCAAGATGAGACGCTGTTATCCCCAGGTATGAAATGCTTCTTTTATTTCTTTTGGGTCGTGTGTGGCCATGTCTCTTAGTGTGATGTTGTAGCCTTGTGTGGCGATGTTATTTTAGGCTGTTGTGGCAGGATGGTAGTGCCATATTACAGGGGAAACTCTGGCAAAATTTCTGTAGAATCCCCGAGAACTTAACATTCGAGGACGAATGTTCTTATGGGGGGAGAATGTTATGCCCCTCGTCTTCGTCATAGTAGAGCTAACGATTTCCTAGTCGAGTAAGTCTTGAGAATGGAGACCCGTGCCCGAGTTTGGGGACATTAAGTGTTGTACTTCGTGTGCAAAAGTATCAGTAGGTATTCTGGGTAAATTATGTGTCACACCCCAATCGTGATAGGGCATGATGGGCACCCGACCCTTACTTAGAGCCGAGCGAACCCGCTGGTTCTCGTTATACTCATAGTCTCACTGGACTCTTAAATCATGAGATGAAATGCATGATGAAAGCTTTTCAAAAACATTCTTTCTGTCTTTCTCAAATCAAGTGAAATCTATAATGTAATGCATAATGATACATCGGCTTACATAGCTGCTTACAAGGCTGACGTACTGTATACATGACTATGTCTGCAAAAGTCTCAAACGTAAGATATGACATCAAAACCTAAGCTGGGACAGGAACCCAACATACCCATAATGTATATGACTCAGCTCATTCGAGAATACTCTGACGCGGTATCACTCCGAACAGAATGGAGTTTACCAATCCAGCTGATAGCCTGGAACATCCTACAGTCAAACTCTTGGATAACTTTCTTGCAAAGCAATATGGGGCTGTGTGGCATGCAACACAGCGCCCCCAGGCAAAGGGACGTCAGTACGAATAGTTTATTGAGTATGTAAGGCATGAATAATGCTAGTATAATAAAGGAATAATGAAAACATGAGGCGAAGATATAACCAGTACGTCAATTTCCTCTTGGGCGAATACTATGCCTGCTTAACTTTTAAAGGAAAACACCTGTTATGCATATCAAATATAGCATCATCATTAACCCACATCCGGGTAACTATCACACGCCGCCCACTAGTGGTGTCATGTTCGGCAATCTAGGCACGGTGTTATCTCAAGCCGCCCGCCTTAGTGGTGTCATGCTCGGACATCTAGGCACAGTGTAATCATAAGCCGCCTGCCTTAGCGGTGTTATGCCCAGCCATCTAGGCATGGTGTAATCCTATCATTATATACTTATCATAAAGCATGCATTAAGAATCAATTAAGTACTACAACTCTATCGGGGTGACGTAAGGTCGAGAACCCCCGATTCCATCATGGAGTAGTCGTGATCATCATATCTCTCCTTGAAGGAACTAGCATTATAAGATGAGTCTAACAACAATGAATAAAATCAAGGAATCATATAAGGAACATTAGCTTCATAAGAATATCATATCATGAGCTTTAGGATCTCTAGACTTAGACTCATCATCATTATTGTCATATTCACAACGCATCACTTATCTTTATTTCATGAAAAGATCTTAATAATCACAGACTCATAATTTTCGGAATATAAGAGAGTCATGGAGTGATAAAGGAAGTCATATCATAAGGATCATGCCTTAGAAAAAGAAGGGACTAGCCTTGCATACCTTTACGTCTCTCCAACTTTATCAATTAAACTCTTTCCTCCAATGTTCACGATTCTTCATCCAAGAGAATCCGTACTAAGATTAGATAATCGAAAACATACTTAAGCTTAAGCTAAGGCTAATTAAAATTGGGCAGCATCTTCTTTGTTTCTACAACTTTCTCCATATAATATAACAACTCCCAAACATCAACAACACACCCACAATACCATAATCAATAAACTTCGTTAAGTTAGTCATTATTCAATTATCAAGATTCACTCTCAAAGTCATTCATGACCATAGCCATAATACAACGCCACCTTCATCCTCACATAATGCTTCTCCAATATTCTTAATACCATTTATAACAAGATTATACCCATAACATCTCAAGAATCGTGATTTATATCAAACTACTATTCAAGAATACCACTACTCTCATATTTGTAACCCATTTTCTACTTTCTTCCATAATCCAAGTCTTTCAACCATTCAATATTCTTAATAACACAAAATGATCATAAAACTCACCTTTGATTATGAAGGAATGGTTTTTGGATGGAAATGATTCACTTGGAGAAAACCCTAGCTCCACTTCCAAAGAAATTTCTAGCTTCCATTAACCCTCATTAACATTCTTGCACTTGATTTCCTTGGATTAATGATGTCGATCTTTGATTTGCCTTGAATTTATGTTAGTGAAGTATGTGGAACCTTCTAGAGGTCTTGAGAGAAGTGGAGAAGTTGGAAGAATGAAAAATTAGAAGTGGGAACATGTATTTATACTTGGAAAATACTCAGCCCGACGGGACTTATACGGACCCTTATACGGTCCGTATAAGTGGCCGTATTTCACCATTAGGGAAATCCTTTTTTCTGTAAGGTTATACGGACCCTTATACGGACCGTATAAGTGGTCGTATAACTCCATTTTTCTGAAGTTAATCTCGTCGTTTCGTTTGATCTCCAATCCTTATGGAACCTTCTTAGCACTGGTTTAAACAATCTAAGGGGAGTTATAACTCTTCCTCAAGACATTATTAAACCAACATTATCTCGGTACTTTGCAAACCCTTTTCGAACACGACTTACATTTCACTTCCTTCAACAAACTAGATTTCACATAATCATATGACTTCAAAATATTATAGTATGCACTTTAAGCTGTCTAATACTTCCCTTAATCTGGTAAGGATTTCATAATCACCTTATGTTCACATTAGCCTACTCACAAGGCAACAAATCCGGAATTTCCGAGGTGTAACATTCTTCCCCCCTTAGAACATTCATCCTCGAATGTTAAATTGGTCCTGTATAAGTATGCGGGTTAAGGTGATCTTATGATGAATCAATTACTCTCCTATTATGTTGTACCTCTCCTTGCTTAACTTAATACCATTCTCCACCTGACACCGGTTATTATTGAATTCCCAAAGAAAGTGGTCATAATTTAGCTACCTCCGTAATTAACTGCAACTTACTATATCCATCTACGTTTGAAGCTTCGGTCGATTTTTTCTTGTTTTGAAGTCCTTTCTTCAGTAACACTGCAGGGTAGGAGCTGTTTCTCTTGGGTAGGTTTACCACCGCATATTGGTTCCCCTTGTTTTCTCTTCTAATTCCTATAGGTCTACTTTCACTCTTCATTTAGGTCGCATAGTCCATAGCATACCTCCTTCTTGGAGTCATCTTTTTAATCCTCTGACATGCACTATCTATAGCATTCCCTTTGAATAGTTGAAAATGAGTTTTCCTCTTAGTAATGACTCTCGATTTCAATACCCTTGATTCCTCAGAAACATCCTTTCGAGAGACATAAGTGAGTCACTTTCCTGATATGATCCTCTTTGATACTCGGACTCGTCAATACTTTTCCTTGCTCGATAATGGTATTAAGCCTCACATGGTTTGCAAATCTCTTCTGTTTCCTTCCTTCCATATGCCCATGATAATGGTATTGATTCACGCTTAT